>NC_056746.1:231438399-231632301 GCF_019279795.1 Protopterus annectens
GTAATTGTACACAACTGTACTTTGTGTACACTTACCATAAATGTAGATGTTCGATTGTATTCAGTGTTGCAGTCCTGGATGTTCATCGTGCATGCAGTTGCAGTCATAACAGATGGGTTCTCTGCCGTCAGGCGGGTCCTCGGTCGGCCGAATTCCAAAGTCCAGGTCCAGCGTCGGTTGTCGTCGCCTCTTCCCTGACGTCAGTGCGACAGGGGTATAAAAGAACCAGCCGACACCATTTTCTCCAGTCTTTCTTGCTGCGCGGTGCCCGAAGCAGAAGCAGTTCGCAAGTGCCGGTCAGCCAGCTCCTGAGATTACGAATATCTGCAACCGAAGTCTTCTTTAAAGCTAAGTACCCCGATGTCCTTCAAGGATGCATCTGCAGTCCTAAGAAATGGGTTGTCCTGTCGTCAGGCAGCCCTCCGGTCGGCCGGATTCCAAAGTCTGGGTCTGGCCTCGGCTGGTGTCGCACTTCACCCGACGTCATCTCTGCTGGTCTTCGGGTATAAAGGCATCAGCCGACGCCATTTTCCTCAGTCTTTCTTGCCGCGTGGCGCCCGAAGCAGAAGCTGTTCGCAAGTGCCGGTCGGTCAGATCCAGAGATTACTACTACCGAATACTATCAAGACTTCTAAAAAGCTAAGTACCCCGTTGGGGACTCTTTCTTGCCTCAGCCGATGTCAGAAAAAGTGAATAACTGTTTAACTTGTGGGAAATAAATACCTCATAAAGATTTCCACTCTTACTGCTTACCTTGTTTAGGCCCAGACCACGACGTAGCAGCCTGTTTAGCCTGTGCTTCCTTCAACCGACGAACGCTTAGGTGTCGGTCGGAGTTTGCTGAACAGTTTTTCGGCTCAGATTTTGCGTACATTATGCCGTCGGATCCTCCGACTTCTCAAATTGTTAAGAAACGCAAAGAAAAAGACCGACACTCGCGGTCCGCGGTTTCGGCCGAAACCACGGTTAAGCAAACCGCGAGTGTCTCGGTTTCGGCCGAAACCGAGCAAACGGGTCAATCTTCAGCCGAATCCATGACTACTACCGAGGCTCCTGCTAGGCCTCCTGCAGCCATGTCTATAAAGGCCTTTGCCAGGGCTAAAGCAGCCATATCTGCTAAATCTGTGCCTCTTAAGCCCCCCTCACACAGGCCCAGTTCCAGTTCTCAAATGCTTACTCTGGCAGAGGATCTCATCTCTTTAATAAGGGGATCCCAATCTCACCCAGACAGGGCCTCTCAGCCTCCAGAAAAGAGACCTAGAGCAGAGCCCCCTGAGCCAGTGTCCTCAGATGATTCTTCTGATGATTCAGACAATACAGACCATCCAGAGGCTCCTTTTTCTACTTATGAAGATTCCGATGCTGAAGAATCTATTCCTTCTGCCTCTCCACCAGAGGAATTTTCCTTTGTGGAAACCTTACATGCCATGAGAGAACAATTCCAATGGCAGGGACAAGATTTCTCTGATTCAAGAAAAAGGCTTAGGACCTTTCTACATTTACCGCAACATAGGCCCGTAGCTATACCTCCAGTTCTTCCTGTTGTGGATGATGCATTTAATGATGTTTGCACTGCTCCTGATACTTTACCTCCAGCCCCTGCCAAGCCCGATAGGTTTTACAGGGTACCGGACACTCATCACCACCTATACAAGGGTCCCTTGCAGATCCTGAGACTATCTCCCAGGGGCCTAAGGCAGTAGCCGACCTCAGCAAAAACCCTCTCCCTTCTGAAAGGGAATCCAGGTCCTTGAGAGATGGGGTAAAGAAGTTTACACCTCTGCTACTCTCTCAGCTAGAGCTTTGAACTGTCAGTTTCATATGATCCAATACCAAGAGTTTATGCTTGATCAGTTAACTAAGAAACTGTCCTCTGATGATTCCTTAGATAAGAAATATGTTTTAGAAATGGTGAATAACATTCAGCAGGTTAGTAACCATTCTTTAAAATGTGGCTATGATGCACTGGAGGCTTCATTTAGATCAGCCATGACTGGCACAGTTATAAGAAGGCATGCATGGTTGAAAGAACAGGTCTTGCCGGATCATGTTAAAGCAAAGCTATTAGATGCTCCTATGGATAAGGTCAGTCTATTTGGTTCTCCTGCCCAGCAAGTAATGAAGAAAATGGAAGAGAAGGCAAAATCTGTACAAACAGTTAAAGATTTCTTACAGGTTCAGCCCCCAAGGTTTAGCAGGAACTGGCCTTCCAAAAATTGGTCCTTTCCAGACTCCTCTAAATCTCAGAGAGGCAGGAATAGACGTTCCAGAGGCAGAAATCAATCCAGAGGAGGTGCCTACAGAGGACGCCAGTGGCTAGGCAATAACCAACGAGGCACAGACACAACCACTGCCACTGCAACAGGACAATCACAGTGACTTGGCTCTGACACTGCCTACCAGGGAACAAATAGCAGCACCCTTAGGCAGAAAGTTAGCCTTATTTTCAAAAAATTGGCACTACATCACAAGAGACAAGTGGATTTTACAAACTATAGACCAAGGCTACAGGTTTCATTTCCACACCTTACCAGTAAAAAGAGGAATGCCAAACCTACCTCCAAATCAAAAAACAGAAGCTCTAAAACAGATAGCTCAATTAACAAAGATGAGAGCTGTGGAAAGGGTACCACCTACGGAACAGGGCAAAGGATTCTACTCCAGACTCTTCCTAGTACCAAGAAAAGAGAAAAGTTGGAGACCTATTCTAGACCTGTCCGCCTTAAACACATTCATCATTGTTCCAAAATTCAAAATGCTGACCCTACAGCAACTTCTTCCCATGCTGGGCAAGGAGTGTTGGCTGGTAACTCTAGATCTCAAGGAGGCATACCTGCACGTCCCCATACGACCAAATTGCAGAAGATACCTCAGATTTCTTGCAGGGATCAGAGCATTATCAATTCTCAGCATTGCCCTTTGGCTTATCTACTGCCAGAGTATTCACAAAATGCCTGGCATCAGTAATCGCTCATTGCAGGCTACAGGGAATCCAAATTTATCCATACCTGGACGACTGCCTGATACAAGCGGACAACAAAAGCAAGCTGACAAAAGACTTACAAAGAGTCATTTGCTTACTACAAGCCCTGGGATACACAGTCAATTTAAAAAGTCAAGACTGATACCATCCCAAACAAGAACATTCTTGGGTGCAGAATTGGACACAGTAAAACAGATGGCATTCCTAACTGCAGAAAACAAGAACAACTCCTCTTTACTTCTTGGCATTAACAAAGCAGAACAAACTAACAGCAAGGAAAGTACTGCAGGCCTTGGGCTTCATGGCATCATGCATAATGGAGGTGCCCCTTGGCAGACTACATATGAGAAAGCTACAGTGGTACCTAAAGAATTTATGGTCTCAACACAGGCACAGCTTAGAAACCGAAATACCACTAATCCCATGCCTGAAACAAGAGTTCCTATGGTGGGCTCAAGCATGCCAGTCAAACCCAGGCTTGCCCTTCCACAACTTTCAAGCAAGCCAAACCATCACAACGGACGCCTCAGACCTAGGTTGGGGGCACACATGCTGGACAAATGCATACAAGGATTATGGACTCCAGACCAGCTGCACCTGCACATAAATCAAAAAGAAATGCTGGCAGTAAAACTAGCAATCCAGAATTTCAGACCATTCCTCAAAGAAGGCCATTTAATGATAAGGACAGACAACACCACCGTCATGTGGTACATCAACAAACAGGGAGGCACTCATTCATACCCCCTATGCCGAATGACTCTGGACCTATGGAATATGGCTCTGAGCTACAACATCCAGTTACAGGCAATATTTGTACCGGAAAAGAAAACATCCTAGCAGACATGTTAAGCAGAACTACCTCGGATGCTCACGAATGGATGCTACACCCGGACATCTTCAAGGCCATCACAAAGAAATGGGGAATGCCACAAATAGACCTATTCGCATCCCCACTCAATCACCAGCTCAAGAAATTCTGCACAAGGACATACCACCCACTTGCATGGAAGGTGGACTCTATCCTTCAGTTGGAAAGGCCTGACAGCATATGCATTCCCACCTCTTCCTTTGATGCACAAGGTACTACTGAAAATCAGAGGAACGTCCAAGGATAATTCTGATGGCTCCAAATTGGCCAAGACAACACTGGTATCCATTGCTGAGGAGCATGTCTCGGGGAGAACGTGGACACTACCCCTGATGCCTTTGATGTTAACTCAGAACGACTACAACATCATGCATCCAAACCTAAAAACTCTGCAACTGACTGCCTGGAACATTACATAACAGCAACTAACCCAGATTTATCCCAAAGGGTTAAAGACATTATCCTTGAGGACCGCAGACCTTCAACAAGAAGGAACTATGCAGGAAAATGGAAAAGGTTTGTCATGTGGAGTACTGAAAGAGGAAAAGATGTGTCAAAGATAGATATTGCTAACATCCTGGAGTACTTGGCAGAGCTTCTCCATACAGGCCTGTCCTATTCCTCCATCAAGATACATGCATCAGCTATTTCTGCAGAATACAGCTTCGATCCCCCTGTCTTCTCACATCCTCTACTCGGGCAGTTCCTCAGAGGAATCAAGAATGTAAAACCTCCTAGGAAACCACCATTACCAGCATGGGACTTGAACTTTGTGCTAGAAAAATTGACACTCCCTCCATTTGAACCAGCAGCAACAGCAGATCTTCAACACCTATCCTGGAAAACTGCTTTCCTACTGGCAATTACTTCAGCAAGAAGGGTTTCGGAACTACAGGCCTTAATGGCAGTACAACCCTTCCTAATCTTCCATCAAGATAGTGTCCATGAGAACTAATCCTACATTTATGCCTAAGGTGGTATCCAGAGTGTCTCTAAACCAGGCAATCCACCTACCTACCTTCTTTCCCAATCCACAGAACAGGGGGGGAAAGACTGCTGCATACCTTGGATGTACATAGACAGTTGCTACTACCTGGACAGAACCAAGGGCAATAGAAAAACTGACCAGCTTCTAGTAGCTTATGCAACAGGAAGGGAAGGAAAAGCAATTTCCAAACAGACAATCTCCAAGTGGATAGGAAATTGCATAAGATTCTGTTACTACTACCATGGAAAGCAAATTCCACAGAACATAAGACCTCACTCTACAAGGGCTACAGCCACTACCACAGCTTTCTTACGAGGAGTGGCTACCAAGGACATTATTGAGGTGGCTACTTGGACCTCCGTGCATACATTTGCCAAGCATTACAACTTACCTCTATACTCTAGATCCCGAGCAGGGTTTGCCACTGCTGTATTGCAAGGGATCCTAACTACACCATAATTCTTCTTCCTCCTCCCCTAGTTTGGCTATGGTATTCTACCCATTTGTTAGGACTGCAGATGCATCCTTGAAGGACATAGTACAGTTTTGTACCTACCATAAATGTAGATGTCCGAACAGGATAGCATCTGCAGTCAGGATTACCCACCCTCCTTCCCCTCTGTGGTACTTCTAGGGTATTTACCCTCATTATAGCTAGCTAGGGGGGGATCTCTTATGGTGTATTTGTTTGTATATATGTACATACATGCTTATTTTTTGTGTTTGCCTACTATTTTTTTTTGGAAACATTGGCATTTACCCAAAATTTAGTTTTCCAAGAGGGCAACTGGCATCTGGGGCAAGAAACACTGAGGAAAATGGCGTCAGCTGATGCCTTTATACCCGAAGACCAGCAGAGATGACGTCGGGTGAAGTGCGACACCAGCCGAGGCCAGACCCAGACTTTGGAATCCGGCCGACCGGAGGGCTGCCTGACGACAGGACAACCCATTTGTTAGGACTGCAGATGCTATCCTGTTCGGACATCTACATTTATAGTAGGTACAAAACTGTACTTTGGGGAAACTTTTCTTGCCTCAGACCGATGTCAGACAAAGTTAATTGCATTTCATGTGGGAAGCAAATACCGCATAAGGATTTTCATTCCCTCTGCATTCCTTGCTTAGGCCCAGACCACGACGTCTCGGCCTGTCGTTTTTGTGCTACATTCAACAAACGCGCCATTAAGCGTCGGGTGGAGTTCGCCCAGCACTTTTTTGGCAAAAAATGTAACTACATAATGTCGTCTGATACTCCGACTCCAGTTTTGGCTAAAAAACGCAATGATAAGGAAAGACACAGAGGTCCGCGGCCTCTACCGACACCACGCCAAAGCTGACTACAGGTGGTCTGGTTCTCAGTGAGGCGCCTACGCAGCCCCGACTACCGACGACACTTCATTGGCGGTGTCTTCTGTACCCGAGGTTGCAGGCTCTTCGACCCACACCCCGACTACAGATACCGAAGCCACTCTTGGCGGTGAAACTCAGAGTTTAGACAGGTCTGCCTCCTCTCAAGGTGTCTTCAGGCCTTCCTCTTCTTTTTCCGTCAAGGCTTTCACTAAGTCTAAGACAGCCATGCATTCTAAAAAACAAACACCACAGGGCCCTTCTCAAGGCCCCATGCCTAAAAAGCAGATGCTCAAAATGGCTGAGGACTTAATTACTCTTATCAGGGGTTCCCAACCCCCCCCCCTCCCCTGGAAAAAAGGCCCAGAGTGGAAGAAGAATCCCCCTCCTTGGACCAGGCCTCCATTATTTCAGAACATTCTGATGACCAGGAACTTTCATACTCCCCTTTTGAAGATTCTGATGCAGAGGAGTCCATTCCTTCTGTCTCCCCCCCCCTGAGGATTACTCTTTTGGGGTAACCTTGCATACCTTGAGGGAACACTTCCATTGGGAAGGCCAAAGAGTACTCAGACTCCAAGAAAAGGCTTAGGGATTTTCTCTTGCTCCCTCAGCACAGGCCTCTGGCTATACCTCCTGTCTTAGATATCCTTGATGATGTGTATTCGGAGTTCTGCCTCAACCCAGATTCTTTGCCTCCAGCTCCAGTCAAGCCTGACAGGTATTACCGGGTTCCTGACTCACACCAATTCCTATACAAAAGCCATGCGGCTGACCCAGAAACTATCTCACAGGGCCCCAAGGGAATTAAGGCCTCCACTGCTAAAAATCCATTACCTTCAGAGAGGGATTCCAGAGCTTTAGAAAGGTGGGGGAAAAAGGTATATACCTCGGCCACCTTATCCATGAGAGCATTAAACTGCCAGTTCCATATGTTAAAGTACCAACAGTTTCTATTATCACAGTTGAGAAGCAAAATGTCACAACCTGAACAGCCAGACTTGAAGGAGTTGCAGGATTTGATACATAGTGCAGAGCAAGTAGGTAAACCTACCCTGCAATGTGGTTTTGATGCTTTAGAAGCCTCATGTAGAGCTGCTGTTACAGGATCAGTCATATGTAGACATGGTTGGCTTAAGGAGCAAACCTTACCAGATCATGTCAAAGCTAAATTACTGGATGCACCTCTGCAAAAAGATGTATTGTTTGGTGTTAAAGCTGAGGAGGTATTAAAGAAAATGGAGGAAAAGGCAAAATCAATGCAAATAGTGAAAGATTTCCTACAGGTACAACCTCCACGTTTCAGTAGAAATTGGCCTTAAAAAAATTGGTACTTTCCAGCCACGGACAGACCCCAAAGAGGTAGATACAGGCGCCCGAGGGGTAGAGGGCAATCTCAAGGATCGTTTAGAGGCGGACAATGGCAAGCACCTACCCAAAGAGGTAGTGAGGATAGTTCACAGCCATTCAGAAAGCAGAACCAATGACTTTCCCCTTTGCATGCCAAGCAAGGCTCAAATGGCAGCACCTTTAGGCGGGAAACTGGCACTATTTTCAAAATAAATTGGCATATTGTCACAAAAGACAAATGGATCCTGGACATTATAGACAGAGGCTACAGATTCCACTTTCACACCCTTCCAAAAATGAGGCATGCCAAACCTGCCACACAATCAAAGGGCAGAGGCACAAAAACAAATTTCAGATCTCATGGACATGAAAGCTATTCAAGAGGTACCTGCACAAGAAACAGGGTCAAGGTTTTTATTCCAGACTATTCCTGGTACCAAGGAAGGGCAAAGATTGGAGACCTATTTTGGACCTATCCATCTTAAACACATTTTTACTCGTGCCAAAATTCAAGATGCTCACATTACAGCAGCTTCTTCCCATGCTGGGCAAGGAGTCTTGGCTGGTAACATTGGACCTCAAGGAGGCATACCTGCATGTCCCAATCAGACTAGTTTGCAGAAGATACCTCAGATTTCTTGCAGGTTCAAAACATTGGCTGTACGAACACTAGTGGACTCACCACAGGAATGTGTAGCATAAAAAATTTTCGAAGAATAACAATCCAGTTGAAAACTAAAACTCCTTTATTCCAACAATGTAAAAACCAGATAAGCGCTTTCATGTACTCAGATGTACACTTCCTCAGATCTAATCCACACAACTTACATCAGGTTTAAATACTTCTCAAATCATTCAATTAAACATAATTAAGTCTAATAAATTAAATAATACTAATGACAATTAATTAAGATATTACCTCATGCTATTTCTCTTCTTCTTTAGAGAACTAATAACGCTATCTATATAGCGTCTTTCTTGGAACCTTTTCACAGAATGGAGCAAAAAATAATAATCGCAGTCAATTTAATTAACATTGTGAAAACGTCATATCTTCCGAATATCCTGTATTTATAAATATATCAAAATTATATAATAAAATATTATTAAAACAACTTGTATAACAAAATACTAAAACTTAATTTGTATTTCTGTTAAAACATCTCAACTATGACGCATCAAAGTCATACAAAAATTAACATCCAAAGACGCCCCTGTAGAGGCAGGAGGGGGTCTTTGCTACCAAGGCTCCAGGACTCTTTCTCTTGACAGCCTTATCAGCGCTCCTGAGGGGTGGCCCGATTGCATACCTCTGGAAGCAGTCAGGGGTTGTTTCTGTCTGCACCAAGCTGCCTGGCACTCTATATCACCACCGATCATTGGGTGCAGAAAATAATCACCAGAGGTTACACCATTCCCCTTTCTTGTCAGCCAAAATTTCCAAGAAAACTTCCCTACGTTCCACCCAATCAAAGGGAAGCAGCATCTTCAGAGATTATAAAGCTGTCTCAAAACAATAATTATCCAACCAGTCTCATCAGACCAGCGTGGATCCTGATTTTACTCGAGATTCTTTTTGGTGCCAAAAGACAGGAGACTGGAGACCCATTTTGAATCTCAGCAGCTTAAGCAAGTCTGTCACCCAAACCAAATTCTGGATGGTCACAGTTCCGTCCATCCTTTCCTTTTTAAGAGAAGGCGATTGGATGTGCTCTACAGATCTCCGGGATGCGTATTACCACATCGAGATGGACAAACACTTCAGGAGTTTGCTTCGCTTCTGGCTAGGAGCCTGTCATTACCAATTCCCTGCTCTGCCATTAGGTCTCTCTACAGCCCCCAGAGAGCTCACGAAATGCATGGCAGTAATAACAGCTCACTTGAGACTAAAAGGATTCTGGGGTTTTCCATATCTAGATGACTGGCTCCTCATCACCTCCACCAAGCATCTTCTGGTAACTGCCCTACAACATACTCTCTCTCTCTGGCAAAATTGTTGGGAATAACGATACATTGGGAAAAATCAAATCTTATCCCTACATAACAAATAGAGTTCATTGGAGCAATGTTCAGTACCCAGTCCTATCTGGTATCACTCCCTCTTCACAGACTCAACCGACTGAGGCTTCAAATCCGAGTAATTCTCTGTCAAACATCAGTCCCTGCCAGGCAAGTTCTTCAAGTTCTGGGTTCTATGGCGGCATCAATTCCAATAGTGCCCCTAGCAAAGCTACATATGCGAATTCTGCAATGGCTCCTTCTGTCAATTGTTCCCAGACTGTTATTCCTTGGATTACAAGATTCAAATAACCAACATTTGCTGACAGGACCTGCTTTGGTGGATGAGCCGACCTTTCCAACCCTCTCAGCCCACATCCATTGTGACCATGGATGCTTCCATGATCAGGTGGGTGGGCCATTTTCAGGGAAAGACTGTCCAAGGCACGTGGTGCACCTCAGAAGCCCACCTGCATATCATTGTCCTAAAACTGAGGGCCGTGCTATTAGCGTTGCAGGCAATCCATGCGGCTCTCTCCTCCGGGGCATTTGCAATCCAATCAGACAATATGTCAATGGTCTGGTGCATCAACAAGCAAGGAGAAACCAAGTCCTACCCCCTTTGTCGAGAAGCCATGGGAATCTGGCAGTGGACAAAAGCTTCCATTCGCTTTCTGGTAGCAGTGCATATCCTGGGAGCTCCAGTGTGATTGCAGACAAACTGAGCAGATGCATCCTCATGCCCCGCAAGTGGTCCCTCAACCCCGAGATGGCGTCTGTAATCTTCAGCCACTGGGGCTAGCCTTGCTGCGATCTTTTTGCGTCCCCATCAAACACCAAGGGCAGCAGCTACTTCGCCCTACTTCCCCCGCAGGGTGAGTCACCAAGGGACACTCTGATCTACGATTGGCCCACGGGACTCCTCTACGCCTATCCTCCCATTCCACTGATCCCACAATTTCTGAAGAAAGCTCTTCGATTGAGATGCAAGCTGATCCTCATAGCCCCATTCTGGCTTTGACAAGTTTGGTTTCCCTTTCTTTGGCCTCACCTGGTATTCCTGCCATGGATTTTGAACACTATCAGATCTGATTACTCACCCCCCAAGGGTTGAGTCACCTGACCCTGTCCACTCATAAGCTGACAGCTTGGTTTCTCCACTTCTGCTAGTCGCCAGGCAGGCTAATCTCTCCTCACCTGTTTTGAGACATCATTCTGGCCTTTCTCAAACCATCCACCAGTAGACTATATCAGGATAAATGGAAAAGGTTTTCCATTTGGTCCAAGAATAACATTCTAGACCCGTATTTGGCTCCAGTTACTGCAGTGCTTCATTATCTGGCTAAGTTTTTTTCAAATTAAAAAAACTCCAATTAGAAGTAACATATTTCAAGCAATGCTTAACTGAGAAGCTTATACCTAAGGGCTTACGAAACAACTTCTGCCCTACGGGCTTATTTGTTGATGTCATGTTTTACAATGAACTGGCCATGTTATTTGATATACAAGGACTACAACTTCTCGAATTAATGGTGAAACACTATCTTTTACAAATTAATGTACTTACTACTGAAGTCAATGCTTTGGACAACAATATAAAAAAAACCTAAATTTTGAAATATACAAATACGACTACGGTCGTATTTTTTCAAGCATTGATCTGCTCTTATCCAAACTTAAGGATAACAAAACAAAGAAACTGTCAAGAGACAGGTTATCATATGACCAAAAAACTGTTTACCCTAAACTCCAACTAACTAGTAACACAAACCAAATGTCCACTATTAATTCCACCACTGCAGAGTCAGCATCATCATCTACTTCCAATGATGTCGACTCTAACCGTGTGGAAGAAAATAATGAGGATGATTTTATTGAAGTCCCTCGACGGAGTAACCGCATTAAAGCCCAAAATAAAAACCAAAAAGGGTTTCTAAGGAACGGTTACAACAAAAACAACCACTTTAACAACAGTAACAACAACAATGGACATTTTTTAGGGGGGCGCAACAGCCACAACCAACAGTTCAGGAACACGAACTGGAACAAATCACGGAAGTGAGTGGCGTCCCTGTTTTGACCGACACTTCTGACCAAAGTAAAGTAAAAATAATATCTAACTCCAAGGGGGACTTCACAATTTACAACTTCTCCAGCTTTGTCCTTGAACCTTGCCTCATAGAACTTCTAGCTTTTGGCAGTACTTTTGTACCTACTAGGAAATGTAACTTAGCAAACATTATCATTGATTTAAAATGCTTTGTTCGCAAATTGAACTTAGATATCTTATTTACCAGTGTTTTGCAAGGTGACAATTCCACTCTTAAGCTTGCTAGTACATTTAATCCTCCCCTGCACCCAGATACTTTTATTTGAGAGAGTTTGCGAATTAGACTTCAGGCACCTAAGCCAACGAAATATTTTTGTTAATTCAAATAGGAAATTTAATGTCACTGTCGAACAAATGAGTGCCTTGAACCACTTATGCAACTCTCCTGTAAGGGTGATTAAACCAGATAAAGGTGGAGGACTAGTCATATTTGATAACTTTGACTACATAGAAAGGATGTCATTAGTACTTAGTGGACCAGCTTATACACTATCATCCCTGAATGAAATGAACATAAGTTTAAGTAGAACTAGAGGGTACTTCAAGGACCTCTTCATAAATGCTAAAATTGACTTGGACTCATACAACTATATTGACATCCAGATGCCCAAGACTCCTACGATCTTTGGCATCCCGAAAATTCACAAGAGTTTCAAAAATCTCCCTATGAGGGCGTTAATAGATAGCCGAGCATTAAATATAGGTAAGATTTTAGAAAGGAGTAGTGGGAAATTAAGCAAAGGAAATAAAGGGAGGACTGGGACATACAAATGTGGCAGGTGCCAACAATGTCCATACATTATGAATAAGGGAGAAATTTATATAGAAAGCAGAAAGAGATGGTTAAAAAGTAGGAATTATTACAATTGTGAGAGCAAAGGGGTTGTTTACCTTGCTATCTGTCAGAAATGTCAGTCGTTTTACGTGGGTAAAACGGAAAGATGTTTAAAACGGAGAATATATGAACATAATTATGACATTCTGAAAGGCAAAAATACTAATGCACTATATAAACACACCATTATATGTTCAGAATATAAGTTTGAATTTTACGTGTTGGATCAAATCAAGCCAGATATTAGGGGTGGCCTTTGAGAGGAAATATTGGAAAGTAGGGAGCTCTGGTGGCAGGTCAACCTAGATTCCAACACTAAACCAGGGAAACATCTCCAACGCCCAGATGAGAACTGCTCTCTCCAAAGCAAAAAACACAGCATCCATGGGACCGGATGGTGTCCCCGGCTGTGTGCTCCATGAACTCAATGAGGAATTAAACCCGCAGTTAGGACAGCTGTTTAATCTTAGCCTCACCTCAGGATACGTACCCAAGGAGTGGCGCACGGCGACTGTGGTCCCACTTCACAAGGGCGGTGCCTCCACCGACCCTGGAAATTACCGTCCCATTAGCTTGACAAGCCTTATCTGCAAAGCCATGGAGAGGATCATAATGGAACTCATAAATAAAGACATAGGGAACTTGCAGACTTTGGATCCAACCCAGTTTGGCTTTGTCAAAGGCAGATCATGCCTTTTAAACTTGGTTGACTTTTTCGAGACAGTCACCAAGGCCATTGATGAGGGAAAGGCAGTCCATACAGCCTACCTTGACCTGGCAAAGGCCTTCGACACAATACCCCACTCAGGTATCATCAAAAAACTCATCAGCTTGAATGTAAACCCATACATCACAAGATGGGTTGCAAACTGGCTAAGTGACAGAACCCACAGGGTCAGAGTTGCTGGAGCCATGTCAGACTCCCAAGCCTGTCACAAGTGGTGTCCCACAGGGCTCAGTCCTGGGTCCACTCTTGTTCGGCATCTACTTTTCTGAAGTACAAGCAAACACAGGAGGGTTATGGCTGACAAAGTTTGCAGATGACTGCAAACTGGGCGCCATAGTCGAAAACACATCTGACACAGATATCCTTCAGAAGGGCCTCACAGAAACGGATAACTGGTGCCAGAGCCATGGCCTAAAGTTAAATGCCAAGAAATGCATAGTCATACCCTTCGGGAAAAACAAGGTTACCCCTAGTTACCATATAGGTGGCAATCCACTGAGCACAGAAGAAGTCATCAGGGATCTGGGGACCCAGGTTGACAGTAGCCTTCGCTTGACACTCATGTTGCTAAAGTAGTTAGGAAAACCTTCTACATTGCCCACCTGATCATGAAGGGATTCACATCTAGATCAAGGGAGGTCATCGCCCCCCTGTACTCATCACTCATTAGACCTATGATTGAGTACAATGCCCCATTCGGAATGTATCTGACCAGACACCTGCAGCAGCTGGAAAGGCCCCAAAAGTTCCTCACCAAAAGGATAAAGGGTCTCAAAAATATGTCTTATGCTGCCCGACTGAAAGAACTCCAGCTCTATTCAGTCTCATACCGCTTGCTCAGAGGTGACCTGTGCCTGACATATAAGGCCATGTCAAACCCTGATTTGATGAATATGCTTCACCTCAACAAATCTAGATCTCTCAGAACCACAAGGGCGGGAGACTTAAACCTTGACACGGTTATTAATAGAACATGCTGGAGGGACAGATTCATTACCCAGAGACTCCCTATGCTGTGGAACAAAATCCCGGTACATGTGAGGCAGAGCACCTCGCTGGCCTTGTTCAAGAGGAATCTTGACCAATGGATGGGGGATCGCAGATATACCCCAGGGATTACTTCAGTGTCACTGCTTGACAGAGGCACAGCAAAATAATAGGCATAGTTTTATTCAAACTAAAGGGGTGGCGAAAGCCAAATAACTGTGGGCTAGGCTTATAAATGCCCTTGGGCAGATAGCCTAGTATGAACCTATGAACCTATTAATGACTTTTTAACAATCTCCCCTTTACTTAAAATAAGAGCCAACAAGTTGTAGTGTAATTCTGGATATGGACACTAGATGGAACCCACTCACCATATATACATAGCCAGTTCCCAAGCATAACATATGAAATTTCAATGTATGAATGTATTTTAACTAAGTATTTAATTAGTGTATATTTATTTATTTATTCAATATTTAACATTTGAAAATTGTTATTAAATATTTTAACAACAAAAACAAAATTCATGACAGTTTTTAACAAGGAATAAAGAATAATGGTATATTTTAGTTTTTAATACATGAAGCACTGCTGCACTTTAATATGATAGGCATTAATATTCATGAACTATGTATAATGATTGGTTTGTTTGAATTAATAGAGAAGGTTCTGTGGATAATTTAATTAAATTCATTTCATTTACTATTTAAATGTGTTTCAACTGAAGTATATTGTCTGATGAAGTCCTATGTGTAAGGACGAAAACGCATATCTGAAGTGTTGATGTTAAGAGCGTTAATACTGCATACTGTCGGTTTTAAACATTATTGTGATTTTTAAGCTATTTGGTGGAATAAACTATTTGAACCGTGTTTCAACGTTCCCTGGCACTTGCTTTGTGGATTTACATAGAAAGGATGTCATTAGTACTTAGTGGACCAGCTTATACACTATCATCCCTGAATGAAATGAACATAAGTTTAAGTAGAACTAGAGGGTACTTCAAGGACCTCTTCATAAATGCTAAAATTGACTTGGACACATACAACTATATTGACATCCAGATGCCCAAGACTCCTACGATCTTTGGCATCCCGAAAATTCACAAGAGTTTCAACAATCCCCCTATGAGGGCGTTAATAGATAGCCGAGCATCAATGACTTACCCTTGTGCCCAACTGGTTGAGTCAATTTTGGCCAAATATTTGAAACTCCTCCCAGAAATTTGCAAGGACTCTTGGTCCTTTCTTCAGAATATCAATAACATACCATTTGACAAGTCAGTTAACTTCTTGACTGTGGACGTTATTGACTTATACACTTCAATCCCACACGGTGAAGCTATCGAATGGTTGACTTTAATACTAATTGAACTTACAGCAAGTGAAAGGGACATTTATATTGTGTCAGAACTTTTAGACATCATTCTGACTTCTAACTTTTTCACTTTTAATGGCCACTTCTACTTACAGAAACAAGGGATAGCTATGGGGTCACCATGTGGTGCAAGTGTAGCTAATCTCTTTGTTGCATACTGGGAGAGACACTTTCTACTTAACAATTTAACTTTCAAACCCTATTTAAGATTTTACACGAGATTTTTGGATGACATCTTCATTCTATTTCAAGGAAATGCATTAGAAGCGACCAACTTAGTGGACTACTTAAATGGGACCACTAACTTTCTTAAATTTACTTATAAATTCAATGAAAAAGAAATTGCCTTGATGTGAAACTGGTGAAAGATTTAAATGTGGGTGGGTACAATTCTTCTATTTTTAGGAAACATACATACTGCAACTCCTTCCTGCACTTTGACAGCTCACACCCCTTCAAGCAGAAGAGATCTATCATTAAAGGGCAGCTTATTAGGGCAGCCAGGATGTGCAGTTGTGACTTGTCCTTTAAAGAAGAATGCCAAAAGTTAAAAGATATGTTTTCTAATAGGAAATACCCAACTCAGTTAATTTTAGAATTAACCAATGAAGTTGAACTCATACGTAATAATGGAACATACAAACCTATTTTACAGGCAAGTCTATTTCAGACGACTAGAAATGCCAGTAGTACTTTTGAGGACAACTGTCCTTTTATTACAACTCCTGACATCATGGAAGGCCAAATTAATGTGAAAGAAAAATATAAAACTAGTTTTATTACCCCTTTCAACATCAACTCTAGTGAAATTAAATTCATACTTTTCAAGAATTGGCATTTCATTACAAATAATGGACAATTACTGGACAAGTTAGGTGAGTTCCCTAACATAACTTACAGGAGAGGTTGTAACATCAAAATGTTACTAGAAAGGGACCTTGATGTAGACTTGACTTCTAGACACACAGGCACATTCCAGTGCGGTGCTTGTAACTGGTGTAAATACGTAAAAGTAGCTAAAACTTTCACTGTAGGAAATAGGAAATTTTACATCCGACATAAACTTAATTGTGAGTCTAAATCAATAGTATATTTAGCCCAATGTAACTGCTGTATGGCATTTTATGTAGGCAAGACTGATCGAAGGTTACGTGACAGACTCTATGAACACCAATACGCTATTAAGAAAAACAAGATTGATAATGCATTAGCTAAACATATAACAAAATGTCCTGGTCACAGTTTTCACTTTTTAGCCATCGATCAAGTCTTGCCTTCAATTAGAGGTGGACCTGTTACATTGTTACTAGAAAGTAAAGAATTGGAATGGCAACTCACTCTCAATGCTTTTAGCCCTCTGGGGCTCAATGAGAACTGTAATATAACATGCATTTTGAAATTGAGAAATTACAGGAGGTAATTTACACAAAATTTTTAATGTAGTGACTTGCTTCCATTCTAAACTTTGAACTACCAGCTATAACTTTCTTGTATACAAATTTTAGTATTAACTAGATTTCTTTCTTAATATTATATTCTCTTTACTTTTAACATGGCGGACTTGTCATTTTTATTTTTATGATGAGGTTAACTTTGAGAGTTGCACACATGATGAGACGTGTGCAAAAAAAGCACATACATTTTTGTGCATTAGAGGATGGAATTGGTTCAATAAGTATACAAAAAGAACAGGAATATAAGCTTCTCCATTTTGCTTATTGCATATTAGTTTAGTAATAAACTTAACTTGGTAGCATTGTATTGAATGTTTTTAATGTTTTTAACTTGTGTGTTATAAAACTTTTTTGAAGTTTGTTCTCAACACTTGCATGGCTAAGTATGCTGTCTTTTTAAGGTAAACTCTGACACAGACAGTGGGTGTTCCTTAACATCATTTTTAAAAAACTGTGGCGCCTTTTTTCTGCATCTCTGAGGAAGCTACTACCTTACCAAGTAGCGAAAACGTTGATTGTATTTTACTTTTTAATAAATCTACGTTAAGAGGAGCTCTCTTGGTCTTTCGTGCTTGCTGCATCTCTACAATTTGTTGGTTTGTTTATTCGTTTTCGTAAGTTTTTTTATAACCGAGGCTCTGCCTCTACAGTTCGTGTACATCTAGCGGCAATTTCTAACTTCCACAATGTTATAAATGGCACCCCTCTTATTTCATTACGCCTTTGCAAGGCTTTCCTCAAAGGGACCTCTCATCTCATGCCTCCTCTCGGACAACCCGTAGTAATATGGAATCTCACTTTAGTCCTCCAGTCTTTGACTCAAAAGCCTTTTGAGCCTGTGGCTGTGTGACCTAAAGTTCTTGTCTTGGAAATCTTTGTTCCTGTTAGTCATTATCCCTGCCAGAAGAGTCTTGGAGCTGCATGCATTGTGTATCAAGATGCCCTACCTGGTCTTTCATAAAGACAGTGTGTCACTTCGAACAAACCCATCCTTTCTTACCAATGTTTCTGAATTCTCTGTTAACCAGTCCGTTGATCTAACAGTGTTCTTTTTGAATTTTGCCAATAGAGGAGAGTATTGCCTTCAAACCTTAGACGTACATAGACCATTAAGGTTTTACCTAGACAGGACCAAACCTATCCGTAAATCTGAACAGCTTTTCTTCTCCTTTTTGGGACCTAAAATGGGAGAGGCTGTTTACAAGGTAACATTATCAAAATGGCTAAGGGACTGCATACGTGTCATTTATTCCCCCATAATGAATCCATGCCAAAAATTTAAACCCACTCCACTAGATCTATGGCAATTTCTATAGCATTCCATTCCAAGGCATCCGTAGATGACATCTGCGCAGCAGCTACTTTGGCTAAGTCTAATACCTTTGTCAATCATTATAAATTGGACCTGGTCTCAGGGGGGAGAGCTGTCTTTGGCTCAGTGGTACTGCGGAATGTTCTTCCATAAGGGTCGCCCTTGGACCTCAAGGTAGCTTGGGGTTCTGTCCCATCAGTGATGAATGGAAAGAAGATTAACAATATCAGATAAGGAAGTTATGTCTTAGCGTAACGTTCCATCTGTGTTGTTCATCTTTCATTCATCACTTTCCACCACCCTCTCCCTCAAAGGCTCCTGGGGGATGCTTTGGATCTAAGTGGTGCACTAGGGTACTTGCGTAGAAGTGGCCTCGGCTTTACTTCCTTTCTTAGCAAACTCAATCTGAGGTAACGGAGAAGGGCATTCTGGGTAGAGACTTAGCTTTAGAGTTTTTTTTTGGCTGGCGCGAGCTTTATAATAGGCCGACTCTGTTCCGAGGGCTCGGAACCGAACCCATCAGTGATGAATGAAATAAGATGAACAACACAGATGGAATGTTATGGTAAGACATAATTTCTTTTTTAATACGTACACACTACTAACTTTATTTTTTTCTCACCGTGATCTTCACTGAAATGCTTGTTTTTCTTTTTGAACTTGTATCTACTAGAAAACTGTATTGAATACTACTTTGTATAGACTAACTATAAGATATGTATTCTACATCTTACTGTATGTGTACCATTGTACTATCTAATTACTGTATATTGCTTGTATTTCTGTGGAGCTTTTCTCCCCGGGCCTCCATTGATAATGGGCTTCTGGCCCAGTTGGACTTTTCTGGTAAGCAAATGTAAATAAATAAATAAATTTAAATAATTACTACAGGCACTGCTAGCTCAAGGCACCATAGAACCAGTGGCCACCGCAGCAAAAGGAAGAGGTTTTTACTCCAGGATTTTCCTGGTTCCAAAAAGACTGTCCTTGGAGACCAATTTGAGACCTCTCATATCTCATGCCTATTCCTAATGGTTCCAACTTTCAGGATGTTGACCCTACCCAACCCTTTCTTTTTCTTATCCTCCAGGGGTCTCTGTCCACCTTGGATATAAAGGATGTCTATCTTCACATCCCCATAAAGCCCACCTTCAGGAAATACCAGAGGTTCTTGGTGGGCCCTTCTCACTTTCAGTTGCCTGCCTTGCCCTTTGGGCTTTCCACTGCACCCAGGGATTTCGCCAAATGTTTGGCTCCAGTGATTGCCTTCTGCAGGACAAAAGGGATCCAGATATTCCCTTATCTGGACAACCTGCTGATACAGGCAGGCAACAAAGAAAAACCCTTCTGCAACATATACACCTGGTTGTCTCCCTCCTAGTATTCCAGTTAAATTACCCAAAATCCCACCTGGAACCTAATCAGGACATTGTTTTCTTGGGGTGCAGAATTCGGTCAGATGTCGTGAAAGCCTACCTTCCCCCACAAAAGGTGGAAAACTTGACAGAACACCTACTTTTGGTCCTTCAGTCAACAGCCACTGTCCCCATGTTACCATTAGCAAGACTTCATATGAGAAAGCTGTAATTGGTACCTTAGGTCAGTCTGGACATAACACTCCCACCCCCTGGGATTACAGCCCCCCCCCCCCCCACCATGCCTCATGTTAGAAATCCAGTGGTGGTTGACGCAAGTAACCCTCAGTCCTGGTCTTCCCCTTCAACCACCCCTTTCCACACAGGTCATGCAAACAGATGCCTCAGACATGGGCTTTTGGAGCAACTCCGGGCCATCGTACGGTGCAGTGTCTGTGGCCAGAGCCACAAAATCAAGAACACATCAGTGTTCGAGAGATGAGGGCAATCCTCCTGGCCCTTTGAGCCTTCCAACCATATCTTCAGAAAAGCCCACTAAAGATTTTCATGGACAATCCCACAGTCCTATGGTACCTCAACAAACAGGGAGGGACCAAGTCCTACTTATTTTGCAGACTAGCTCT
Source organism: Protopterus annectens (assembly GCF_019279795.1). Classification (NCBI taxonomy): domain Eukaryota; kingdom Metazoa; phylum Chordata; order Ceratodontiformes; family Protopteridae; genus Protopterus; species Protopterus annectens. Next base: position 231,458,740 of record NC_056746.1, read on the forward strand.
TCTAGTATGAGAATTCGCCCCCTCACAGGGGTGCCCCTGCAGGCAGTGTACATTCCCTCCCTACAGAGCTCCTAGGCAGACCATCTCAGCAGAGCCATCACAAACAGCCACAAATGGATGCTTCACAGGGATGTCTTCCTGGATTTGGTCCAATGGTGGGGTACACCTCACATAGACCTGTTTGCCTCCTCCATTAACAGGCAACTTCCTGGATTTTGCACCAGGGCACCACATCCTCGGGCACTGGCAATAAATGCCTTCTCAGTCTCTTGGATGGGGATGTTTCTCTCTGCATTTCCCTTCCCACTGATCTAGACGGTCCTGCTGAAAATTCAGCAGGATAGACCAGAAATCTTGTAGGTGACTCCCTACTGGCCAAGGCAGCATTGGTTCCTCTTACTCTTACAACTTTCCAAGGGCAATCACCACAAGTTACCCCTCAGAGTGGACCTTCTCACACAGCAAAAGGGATGCTAAATACACCCACAGTGGCAGTTATCACACCTCACTGTGTGGCTGATAGGATCCTGATCCCCTTCACCTTTACAATGAGGACGTGCTCACTGTCCTGCAGGATGCCAGGAAACCAAATACAAAAAAATCTTATCTTTCAAAGTGGACATAATTTTCTATATGGTGTCACAAAAGACAGTTGGACCTGCTTGCAAGCGAGACCCCTCTAGTTTTGTCTTACCTGTGTGAGCGACTGCAGACAGGCTTGGCTTATTTCCTCCATTAAAGCCCAGTTGTCTGCTATTTCAGCATGCCTTCCCCTGGAACCCTCTCTTGTGTCCATACTACCAGCTAAGCTGATTCTCAAAGGGTTCTTCACCTGAAGCCCCCCCCCCCCCAGAAAACCACCCCACCCCCATGGAGCCTTAACTAGCTTTTGGAAAAGCTCACGCTCCCTCCATTTGAGCCCACAGACAAAGCTTCCCTAAAATACTGTAATGGAAAATGGTGCTACTCGTGGCCTTGACCTCAGCCAGAAGAGTATCAGAGCTGTAAGCCCTCATGGCTATCCCACCTTTCCTAGTTTTCCACAATGACAGGGTTACTCTTAGAACTAACCCTTCATTCATGCCCAAGGTGGTGAATGACCTCTCCCTGAATCAAGCCATCCACCTACCTTCCTTCTTCCCTAATGCACAAGGGGGTACAGTGAGAGTGTACTTCACTCCCTGGATGTTCACAGACAACTCGTGTTTTACCTGCATAAAGCCTAGCCCATCTGATAGGCTAATCAACTGTCTCCTTCTTTCCCAGAGCCCTGGGAAAGGCAGTAACCAAACAAACCATCTCTGCCTGAATTTCCAAAGCCATCACCTTCTGCTACAAATACCTTGGGAAATCCCTGCAAGGCACTGTCAAATAATACTCTACCAGGGCTATGGCTTCCTCAGGAGCCTTCTTCAAAGGTCTGGATACCTCTGCCATTTTTGAAGCAGCCACTTGGTCATCAGTGCACACCTTCACCAAACATTACAAGTTAGACCACATTTCCAAGGCCAGGGTAAGTTTTGCCAGGGCTGTCCTTCACGGCTAACTGGAAACCGTAGTCCAAGCAACTCCCCACAACTCAACTCCTAGCCAACAAGAAAACAACAGGCCCACTTATAATGCCCCTAAACATCAGAAACATATGCAATAAAATCCAAGAACTACACGCCAGCATAAGCATATATTCCCCAGATATTCTCTTCCTAACTGAAACCTGGCTCAAACCTCACATCAAAAGTGAGGAAATACTTCCACCTGAGTACAACATCCTTCGCATAGACAGTTTGTCCAAAAAAGGAGGTGGTGTAGCATTGATATTTAAACACCACCTCAATATTCAACTCCTGAACTCATCTCCCCCTCACCACAACAATGAAGAAATCCTTTATGCCAATCTCAAACTAAACCCAAACAAAACAATCAATATCATAGGATGCTATTTCCCACCAGGGCAAAATATTACGCCCCTAGAAAGTCTCCTGAGCTGGGCTATTCTATCTCTACTCCAGGAAACCATCATTCTCAGTGACTTTAACATCAACTGGCTATCCTGTAATAACAGTCGCCCAACCATTCACTTTAATCTCCATGGGTTCACTCAACTCATTCAATCCCCTACCCGAATCAACAAAAACCCTAACAATCATACCTTACTTGACTGGATCCTAGTCAACAAAGCCCCTCACTCTTACCTAGCAGGCTGCTTACCTGACAGTCTTAGTGACCACACTCCCACATTCCTAATTCGGCACCACACAGTCTGAAGCCCATTATCCACAGGCAAATACAGAACAAGTCCATCTTCAACCTCAACTCCTTCATCTCCTCCCTGCAAAAAATGAACTGGTCACCACTAAAATACCTCAACCTAGATGAGGCTGTCCACTTCTTCAGCAGTACTTTCCTCTCCATCCTAAACACCCATGCTCCTGTAAGAAATGCCAAAGTCAGATCCAGGCATTCCCCATGGTTACTGAAGACCATCAGAGCCCTAATGAAATCCAGAGATAAGGCCTGGAAGCACTGGCGACTAACAAGAAATAACTCAAAGGCAATCATTCCTTGAACTGTGCAATAAAGCCAAAAAGCATATAAAATTAGACAAATCACTCTACTATGAATCCACCAACCACAACCCTAAGCAATTCTGGTCCACTATTAACACTATCCTCCACCCAGGGAAGGTTGATTACCCCCCAGCCGTCCATTCCACCCTCCTCCAGCAGTATTGCTGAATCCTTCAACAAACACTTCACTGAAACTTTAACATCTCTAAACAAACACTTCCCTACAACAGCCCCCCCCCCACAACACTTGTCTTTTCTTCTTCACCTCAGTACCTACCTCTAACATAAAAAGATTATTGTCAAAACTTAAACCCACCAAACTCACAGCTGACAACCTCCCCTTTGAATACTTCAAAATTGCAGCTGATATACTAGCCTACCCAATTTCAATTCTAATCAACAGTTCCATAGCAGAAGGCTATTTTCCCTCAGTATGGAAAATATCCCACATCATTCCCCTCCACAAAGGCACCCCCTCCACTGACCTCTCCAATTACCGCCCCATTGCTATCCTCTCTCCTCTCTCCAAGATACTTGAAAAATGTATCAACACCCCGGTCTCCAACTACCTCCTAGCTAATAATCTCCTCTCCTAAACCCAACATGGTTTCAGGCCAATTAACAGCACCACCTCTGTTCTGCTCTCCTTCACCAACACTATACTTCATCACAAAAACAATGGCCTCTTCTCTACTGCCGTGTTTCTAGATCTCTCAAAGGCCTTTGACATGATATTTCATGAGCTACTACTCTCTACTCTCCCCAACCTCTCCTCCTAACAATCAGCCTGCAATTGGTTCCACAGTTATCTACACAGATGCCAGCAATCAGTAATCTGGGATGATAACATATCACCTAGCCTCCCAGTTACTTTCGGAGTTCGCCAAGGGTCTATCCTTGGCCCTCTGCTATTCTCACTAACAACCTACATACTGCCATCACACAAGCATCTCTTATACAGTATGCAGACTACTCTGCTCTCATCTGCTCTGCCCCCACTCTACCAGAACTACAACAAATCACACAGGAATCATTCTGTTCTGTAGAAAGCCGGCTGTCAAATGCTCAACTCCTACTCAACCCAAGTAAGACAAAACTTCTCCTGTTCCAACCTTCCAAAGCCACCCAGAACATCCCCCACTTCAACATTCTTGCCAAAGAGAAATACCATCATCTCTCCATCAGAACACACAAAATTACTCTATGTGGAAATAGACAAACTTAGATTTGACACCCACATATCTCTCATAATAAAAAAAAGTTCACAAGAAACTTGGTGCATTATATCGAAGCCACCAGTTCCTAACCAAGGTGGCTAGAATTTCCATAGCCAATTCCCAGCTAATCTCCACCCTACTGTACGCATCCCCCATACTTAACCTTAGACAGACCGACCTGCACAAGCTGGATGCTTGTTGCAACAAAATTGCTAAATTTGCCACTGGAACCTCCTATCGCAGCCATCATTGTATCTCCCTTAAAGAACTAAACTGGCTAGAACTCCCACAACTCCTTCACTTTAATCAACTCACCCTTGCTCATAAACTTATTAACCACCTCCTTAACATCCCTTCCCTTCAAACCCTTCTCCAACCCTATCACCCCACTATGCCCCTAAGATCAAGCAAAAAAAATCAACTCAGTGTTATCAAACCCAAAAACTCAGCAGGAGAAGCCATATTTTCAGGTACCATATCTAAACTTTGGAACAATCTTCCACCCTCTATAACTACTCTACCTTCCAGCAGCCCATTCAAGACTGCGCTCAAATTCCACTTAAATTTGCACTAGCTTTGTCCTTGTTCTAATCCAGACTAACACCCCCACCTAGACTCTTAAACCCAACTATACTACCGCCACTACTAACCTCAGTCAGAAATAGCTAGTTGTCTTTACATACTTTAACATCTTGTCTGACAGCTTTGTTACTACTAATATAAATGGCAAAAAACTATCTTAACTTGCAACATTTACTGTATATACTGTTGATAATCAGTATCTTGTTATTGTATTAAAGCCAACAACCTGTAATGTTTACTATTGCTGCAACTTTTTATCTGTACTTGTCATGTACATAATGTGGAGCTTTTCTCCCCGGGCATCTGCTGAAAAAGGACCTGCATCCAGTCGGAATTTCCCGGTAAACAAATGTAAATAAATAAATAAACCACCTCTAGGCCACCACCCCCTCCTTCACAGTGAGCTTTGGCACTCACCCATATGTTGAATACTGCAAAATGGGAATAGAAGGACATGGAAAAGTTGTGTAAAACCGTAACATAACCATAGATGTTAAGTTGTCTATCTCGCCTTCATTCTTGCTGGATGGGTTCGGAGCCGACCTCGGCTCCGACTCGGCCACTCTAAAAGCTCGAGAGTTGGTTCCACCGGCTCGAGGCTCCCCTTATATCCCACAATGCTAGGCGAGAGTTACCTCAGATCTCGTTTGCCGCTACAGCTTCGAGGTTGGTTGTTTCTACCGGTTCCTGGTGAGTGTTAATTTTTCTTGTAAAAATTACTCTTTAAAACCCCTTTTAAGTTAATATTCTTACTTAGTTAGTGTAGATTAGAAAACTTTATTCCCGACCCTAAATTTTTCCGTTTTCTTTCCCCAAGAACCTTTGGTTCTTCCATTGGGCCTTTAGGCCTTCCCTTCCCTAGTGGAGTGTGTGTGTTTCTTGTAGTTTATTCTAGTTTATTGTACTTTAATTACTAGTATTACTACCAAATTTATTGTGTTTTCCTGACAGGGTATAACTTGTGTGTTTGTGTGAGTGTTTGTGTACACCTGTCAGTCAAAAAAAAAATGTCTAAAGAAGCAAAGGTCTCCGGATTCAAGAAGTGTGATGCGTGCTGTCAGAAAATGTCTCTGACAGACGCTCACACTTCTTGTGTCTATTGTCTGGGGCCTTTGCACCTGCAGGACTCCTGTGCTGTGTGCCATGGCTTCAGCCCCAGGGTCCTGCAGGAAAGAAAAAACAAATTAATTCTTAGAGGCTTACTGAAGCCAGAGGATTCCCTGTCAGTTTCAACAGGGAAGCCCTCTAAGGCATCGAGGTCTTCGGCTCCGGCTTCTGAGCCGAGACCTCAGGTTGCTCAACCTTTGCCTTTATCGGCTCCGGCTGGAGCCGATAAGTCTCAGTCCACAGTTTCTGTGGCTCCTCGGCTCGGCCGGAGCCGAGGTTATTGAGGTTCCGTGTCGGCTCCGACCAGACCTTCGGAGCCGACAACTAGGAAGAGGTCTAGGTCACCATCTCTTGGCTCCGTTCATTCGGCTCCAGGATCTCCCCTGCTGTCTGAACGGAGCCAAAGGTCTCACTCCTCTAGGTCATCGAGGCTGTCGGATCATGACCTTCAGAGGGTAGTGAGTCGACTACTTAAGTCCGAGGCACTAGCCCAGATGCTTCAGAGCCCGACTCATCAGTCGATGCCTGCCCCGGTCCATCAGCATTTTCCTCCTTCGACTCTCTTGAGTTCGGAGCCGGGTCGTGTCGGAACCGAGACTGTGATTACGTCGGAGCCGAGACAATTGTCTTCGGCTCCGTCGGCTCTGTATTCTTCTTTGGAAGAATCTCGGCGCCCGTCTTCCCTCGTCGGCTCGAGGGGTGAGTGGCATCGGACCCTTGTCCGACCCCCTCTCCCTCTCGGGCTTGGCGCTGGTGAGTTCGGCTCCGACATCGGCCTCGGAGCCATCACTGTCGGTGCCGAGGGGGGTTCTTAGCTCCTCGGAGCGGGGACCTCTGGCTCTGCCTGACAGGGGTGCATTCGAGGTCATGCGGAGTGTGTTAGAGCCTGGCTCTACTCCACAGTCGGCTCCGTCCGCCCCTCCCTCTATGCTGCCTCAGGGTAAGTCGACTCACTCCCTCATCCCGGACCACAGAGAGCCAGCTCCTCAGGAGCCCCTGTGGGATTTCATCCTCTTCCGAGGCCTCTCCTGATTTGGCAGAAGAGCCCCTCGGAAGAGGAAGTGCAAGAGGAAACACATTGACTCACCTGAGTCTATCACGTCAGACACAGATTTGGATGATTCTGAGGGTTCTCCCCGTTCCCCTTCTGAAGATGTCTCATTTGCAGACATTCTGGAGATCCTGAAACAGAGGGAAATTGGCCAGCCCTCAACCCTTCGGAGGACGAATCTGTGTATCTTGAGGCGTTTGGCTCTCGTCCTTCCACCTCCTGGGTGTCCCCCCCCTTCCACCCCCTCATGCAGGTGGTTGCTAAGAAGGCATGGGCGGCTCCTGATTCAGTGGACCCCACTCCCAGGAGACCCTCTAAGTTCATCACAGCTCCATCAGACAAGCAATTTTTATCAAAAGGAGTTTCTGTGGATGCTATGGTGGTAGCTGCTGCCACAAAGAAGGAACTGGCTGATCCTTCAGTACCTGTCCATCCACCTAACAAGGAATCTAGGTCCATGGATAGGTACGGGAAGCGGATGTTCTCCTCAGCGACATTTACCATGCGTTCGCTGAACTACCTGTGCCATTTCACTCGTCTTCAAAGGGACTTGATCAAGGAAGCGAGTGAAATGTTAAAGGATCCTACAGCTGCGGGTTTCCAAGACAAGATGAACACGCAGCTGGCTACCCTTAATTCCATATCCAACACCTCCATGCGCCTCCTCTCTTACACGGCCGATGGAGCAAGCAGAGCCGCAGGGACAGGTGTAGCCTTACGTAGGCACGCCTGGATGCGGCTATGTAATTTTGCGGACCCTTTCAAGACGTCTTTCACGAACTCCCCTTTTGATGGATCATCTCTCTTTGGTCCTCAAGTGAAAGAAACCCTGACTAGGTGCGAGACTGATGGCAAGACCCTTTCTGCCGTCGGAGTCCGTTTTTCGACTCCTTCCAGGCCTTACCCCAAAGGCCAGAAGGGTGGAAAGATGTGGTTCCGTAAACAATCTCAAGGGACTTCGCCTGACGCACAGAGTCGTTTTCCTACCAAAGGCAGAGGTGGGAATAACAATGGTAGACGTCGCCCTAGGGGCAGGGGGGGTCCGCAGAACCAGGGCAATCGGGAAGCCTTCCCTGACAAGCCTTTTCAGCATCCCTGAGGTGTTGCCCGACTGCCCATCTTCGGAGGCAGTCGGGGGAAGATTGTCACTGTACCCAGAAGCCTGGCTATCCCTGACTCAAGACAAATGGGTACAGTCCATCATTTCCGAAGGCTATTCCATCCCCTTTCTTCGTTTTCCAAATCAGTCAAAAAAATTCCTTCCAGGTGTTCCACCCGCTCAAAGGGATCTAGCAGCTTTGGAAATTTCAAAACTGCTTGCAAAAAGAGCAATTCAGCCAGTGCCAGCAGACCAACAAGGATCCGGAATCTACTCAAGGTTCTTTTTAGTTCCAAAGAAAACAGGGGACTGGAGACCGATATTGGATCTCAGTGTCTTGAACAAATCAGTCAAGAAAACAAGATTTCGGATGGTCACGCTGCAGTCCATTCTTCCCCTGTTGGGCAAAGGAAACTGGATGTGCTCTATAGACCTTCGGGATGCGTACTATCACATAAAGATGAACAGACGCTCCAGAAGATTCCTCCGCTTCAGGCTGGGAACCAGTCATTTTCAGTTCAGAGCCCTGCCCTTTGGTCTCACCACTGCCCCCCGGGTGTTTACCAAATGCATGGCAGTGGTAGCTTCTCACCTGAGACGACAAGGATTCCAGGTGTTTCCATATTTGGACGACTGGCTTCTCACAGCTCCCACCAAGCATCTCCTTCTGATGGCCAGAGATTATACTTTTCGCGTTTGTCAAAAACTGGGTATTTCAATAAATTGCGAAAAGTCTGTTTTGTCGCCTTGTCGTACTATTACCTACATAGGCGCAAACCTAGATACTATAAACATGTCTGCAAGGCTAACTCACCAAAGGATATCAGACATTCACAAATTGGTGTCACTCCTTCTCAACAACAACAGAATCAAAGCCAGGTTAGTTCTAAAGGTGTTGGGAATCATGGCAGCGGCCATACCTCTCCTTCCATTAGCCAGATACCACATGCGGATCCTTCAGTGGATGCTTTTTACTCAATGGTCATACCAGGAACTTCCAATGTCTCACACCATTATGATCACGCAAGCGTGCAGAAAGCATCTCATGTGGTGGATGTCTTCCCCCCAGCTCCTGTCGGGAAGACCCTTTGTTCCACCTCCTCCGGTTGCTACTCTGACAACGGATGCCTCCCTGATCGGGTGGGGGGGGCATTATCAGGGCAGGACAGTCCAGGGCACATGGCAACCAAACGAATGCCACTTGCACATAAATGTTCTGGAGATGAGAGCAGTGCTTTTAGCGTTGCAAGCCCTTCAAGACTCTCTTCCCTTGGGAACAATTGCAATCCAGACAGACAATATGTCTGTAGTGTGGTACATCAACAAACAAGGAGGAACCAGATCATACCCCCTGTGTCGAGAAGCACTCAGACTGTGGCAATGGGCGATTTCTTCTCAGCGTTTTCTGATAGCAACGCACATCCCGGAAGTCCAATCACATTGCGGACAAGTTGAGCAGAGCTATACTCATGCCTCACGAGTGGTCTCTGAAAGACTCTGTAGTGAGAGAAATTTTTCTCAAGTGGGGTCAGCCTTGCTGCGATCTTTTTGCTACTCCCCAAAACAGGAAGTGCAGAGAATATTTCACTCTATTCCTTTACCAGCCCAACCCAGCAGAGACGCTCTAGTCCAAGTTTGGCCCGGGGACTTCTGTATGCATTTCCTCCTTTCCCACTGATCTCTCAAGTAATACAGAAAGCTATCGCTCAGAAGGCCTCATTGATCCTCATTGCTCCTTACTGGCCTCGACAAGTGTGGTTCCCCTTTCTACATCGATTTCTTTTGGAGCGACCGTGGAATCTGGACCTAGTTCCAGATCTTTTGATCCATCAGTCGGGTCAGTTTCATCGCTCCCTCCCCTCTCTGAACCTCACTGCTTGGTTCCTCCAGTTCCAACCATAGCCAGGCTTCCTCAATTATCTCACTCTGTTAGAGATATATTGATAGCTTCCCATAAATCTTCCACTCAAAAGATTTATTTGAGTAAGTGGAAACGCTTCTCATATTGGGCACAAGGAAAGGACATAGATCCTTTCACCGCTTCCATCCAACTAGTCCTTGATTTTCTAGCTGAACTCTTCCATGCAGGTTCATCTCCATCTACACTTAAAGTTCAATTGGCAGCTATTTCTAACTTCCATGTGGGTATTTCTGAATCTGCCCTAATGTCCCACAAACTTTGCAAAGCCTTTTTGAAAGGAGTTTTTCTTCTCAGACCTCCTATAAGAAATCCTCCTTCTCCTTGGGACCTAAATTTAGTTCTTGCTTCTTTGATTCTTTCCCCTTTCGAACCTGCAGCTTCCTGTTCCTTGAAATTATTATCATGGAAAACTCTCTTTCTGGTGGCTATTACATCAGCTAGAAGAGTTTCAGAACTTCAAGCACTCAGTTGTCGTCCTCCTTATCTTTTGTTTCATAAGGACAGAGTATCTTCTGAACTAACCCGTCCTTTTTGCCTAAGGTGGTTTCAACATCAAATCTAAACCAAAGCATTGACCTCCCTGTCTTTTTTCCAGAGTATTCCAATAGGTCTGAACAAAAATTACACTGTCTGGATGTTCATCGTCAATTAAGGTACTACTTGGATAGAACAAAACAATTCAGAAAATCTGATCAGCTGTTTGTCTCCTATGCGGAAAGCAGAAAGGGACTTTCAGTTTCAAAGGTATCATTATCCAGATGGCTAACATCTTTGATTTCCCTGGTATATGAAATTAGACAACAAAATTGCCTAATAAACCTAAAGCCCATTCCACCAGAGCTTTGGCTACTTCTTTAGCCTTCCAAGACAGACTGCCTATTGACACCATTTGTGCAGCGGCTACTTGGGCTACTCCTCACACTTTTATTTCTCATTATAAGTTGGATTTAGCTTCTAGGCATAGAGCTAACTTTGGTTCCACTGTTCTCAGGAGTCTGTTCCGTTAGGCCACCCGGGACAAGGTGCTAGGACGGTCCCATCCAGCAAGAATGAAGGCGAGATAGACAACTTAACATATAGAAGTTATGTTCTTACCATAACGTTCCATGTTAGTTGTCTTCTTCTCGCCTTCTTCTTGCGTCCCACCCTCCTTCCCCCTGGCCTGGACAGACCTAGAGGAGTTGTGATCGTGACCTCTCTTTCTACTACCTCTTTCTTAGTCATATGCTATTATGCATATTTCTTGGTTCAGGATGTAGGTCACCCTTCTTTCTTCCTGTTGTTAGAGGTGGATTCTGTTTTACAGTTATACTGTTCCTGTTATAAGCTGGGGTTAGCTTACAAACGAGATCTGAGGTAACTCTCGCCTAGCATTGTGGGATATAAGGGGAGCCTCGAGCCGGTGGAACCAACTCTCGAGCTTTTAGAGTGGCAGTGGAGCCGAGGTCGGCTCCGAACCCATCCAGCAAGAAGAAGGCGAGAAGAAGACAACTAACATGGAACGTTATGGTAAGAACATAACTTCTATTTGTCCTTCTCTTCCATGTTGCTGTATTTCTTCCCACCCTCTTCCCCCTCCTGTTAGACTGCATTTAGCTTTCTGGGTGGCAGAGGACTGGTGTTGCCCTTACTAGGACTGGTCCGACTGGCGCTTACAGTTCTGAGGGCTTTGAGCCACACCAGACGTCCCATGTAGCATACAGGGACTGAAAACATTTGTATACTGGCTGGACGTTCGCAAAGCAAGAGGGGTAAACTCATAAGTTGAATATTGCAACATGGAAGAGAAGGACATCTATGGTTATGGTAAGATTTTACGCAACTTTTCTTCCAGGAGTCTCACTGAAGACTATGTGGAGAGGTTGGTGATGAAGAGTCTTTGGACCCAGGGTGTGTCAGGCACTCCTTCGGCTCCTACCCAAGACCTTCCCCTTCACCTGCAAATCCTCCTTCTCTAACCTCCACAGGTACCTTAGAGTCTTCAGTTCCATTCTTCCCAGAATCAACCATGTTCCAAACATTTATTTTTCGTCAGAACAGACAGTTACCTTGAGCACTTCAGTTCTGTCGGAACTGGATTTCTTTTGGGGTTGCAGCCTGGCAGTTGGTTCTGAGTCGTTTGGGTCTGCTCATAGTTTTTCAGAGCAGTCCTGGTGCCTCGGTGAGTCGGCATGGATATGCTTGAGTCTTACTGCTGTCTCTGTGGGGACCTCAGTGGAGTGGGGGGGACTTCGGAGCAAAGGCTTTCCTTTATGGCCCCAGAGCACCCTTTTTCTTCTGATGAGTTGGCCTTTGAGGCCATGAAGAGAGCATTGGCTGCTTCCAGTACTAGGTTGGATCCTTTCATCTTGGAGCCTCTGTCTCTGGCTGCTCAGGTGTGGAGCATCAACCAACTCCTCCACAGGGACATCGGGTACTGCAACCTCAGGCTACTCAGCGGGTTACCACTTTCTCTGAAACCTCCCTAGATGTTCTCCTTGAGGAGGTCCCTTGGAAGAAATCGTGCAAGAGGAAGCACCTGGACTCTCCAGAAGAGTCCGTCATAGACGACACAGATTTTGGTGAGGATGAAGGGTCCCCCGGATCACCTCCTGATGATGTCTCATTCAGAGACATCTTGGGAATACTTAGAGAGTGGTTGGATGTCCCTCGACCCTTTGATTGAGGAATTTGTGTACCAGCAGGCTTTTGGTATCCACCTGCCTACGAGCTCATCAAATTGATCTCCCGGTGGGTTTGGAAGGCTCCTAATACTACTGAACCAATCTCTAAGAGACCAGGTAAAATTATAACAGCCCCAGAAGACTAGCCTTTTTGGACTAGGGGAGTTGCTGTAGATGCCATGGTGATAGCGGCAGTGACCAGAAAGGAAGTAGTGGAAAAAAAGTTCCTCTATCCATCCCCCAACAAGGAGTCACGGGCAAATGATAGATTCGGGAAGAGAGTTTATGCTTCATCGACCTTTGCCCTGTGGTCTTCATTTGACAAGGCTGCAGAGAGATCTGATCAAGGGACTCTCAGATACTCTTTCAGAAGCTTTTTCAGAAGAGGTACGGGATTCAGGCGCCTCTGTTATCCTGCCATCTTTTTTCTAGTTTGTCCATGTGACTCATTGCTCATGTTGCTAAAGGAACGACAAGAACAATAGGTTCAGGCATTTCCCATAAGGAGGCATGCCTGGATATGCTTATGCAATTTTGCAGAGCCCTTCAAGTCTTCATTTGTCAATGCACCTTTTGACAGCTCTTCCCTTTTGGCCCCACTATTAGAGAGACTAACTAGGTGTGAGGAGGGGAAACCCTTTCTGCCTTAGGAGTACTTTTTTGCACTCCTCAGAGGCCCTTCTGTAGAAACCATTGGGGGATGGGAAAATGTTGTTCAGGACATCTCAAGGGTCTTTCCAGACTACACTTGATGAAAGTTCCCCCAGAGGCAGAGGGGGGAACAGTAATGGAAGATGCTGCCCTTTCGGCAGTGGTGGCCTGTAGCGTCAGGGTTCCTGAGACTCCTTCATGAGACCCTTTCAACACTCCTGAGTGGAGGCCCAATTGTCCACCTCTGGAGGCAATTGGGGGACATTTATCCCTGCACCCAAAGGCCTGGCAAGAAATCACTTCTGATACTTGGGTGCAAAAGATAATTTCCAGAGGCTATACAATGCCCTTTTCCCATTCTCGTCCCAGTTCAAAGAAATTCCCTGATCCACCCAGTCAGAGGGAAGAGGCAGCCATTTAAATTCAAAAGCTGCTAGAAAACGTCATCCAAGAAGTCCCACCAGACCAAATAGGATCTGGATTTAACTCCGTATTCCTTTTAGTGTAAAAGAAAAAATGGGACTGGAGACCAATTTTGGATCTTGGTGTACTGAACAAATATGTTCAAAAGAACAAATTCCAGATGGTCATGGTTTGGTCCATTTTTCCGTTCTTAGGAAAGGATGACTGGATGTGCTCGGTAGATTTTCAGGATGCATATTACCAGGTCTACTACAGATGATCGAACTTTTAAAACATCGCTTTTCATATGGCCGAGACCATATGATCGATGTTTCAAAAGTTTGAACACCTGAAAAAAAAAAAGCAAAACAAACAAAAAAAATTCTTGGATGTTTTTTCAGGGGGACAAGCCCCCCTGCACTCCCCACACCCCCTTCTGTTTAAATATACCAACTCCAAGATAGCACTACAGTGAGGAAAAGGGAAATTTCCCATTCCGCGCTGTATGTAGATCTCCGTTCAGAACATTCTAAGTTTTAAAACTTTGATCATATGGTCTTGGCCATATCAAAGTCGAAGTTTTAAGATTTCAGTCATCTGTACGGGACCTGCACTACCATATAAAGACAGAGCCAATAATTACTAATTCAGAGTTTTGCCCTTGGGTCTTACCACAGACCCCAGGGTGTTCACCAATTGCATGACAGTAATAGCAGCTTAGTTAAGATGGCAAGGATTCCTGGTGTTTCCATATTTAGATGACTGGCTCATTTTCTCTACCACCAGGCAACTTCTGTCAGCAAAACAAAAGGTTCTATGGTTATGGAACCACCTAGGCGTCACAGTCAACTTTGAATCCTCACTGGAACCCACACAGAATCTAACATTTATAGGAGCTTTGTTAGACACAAGAACCTCCATTGCCTCACTCCCTCCTTTTCGATTGGAAAATATCCAGACTCAAGTCCGTACTCTTCTACAAAGAGAGCGAGTTCCTGCAAGACTGGTGCTTCGAGCATTGGCATCAATGGCAGCCACCATAACTCTTGCTCCCCTAACCAGGATTCACATGAGTATATTCAAGTTGTTACTTGCAGTTCAATGGTAAGTCCTTCAGCATCCCTTGTCAATCCTGATATTAATTACCGACATATACAAAACAGATCTTGTATGGTGGATTAATTCAAACCAAGTTCGACAAGGATGCCCTTTCATTTCCCCTCAGCCCAAGGCCACGGTGACCAGGGACATTTCCCAGCTTGGGGCAGGGGGGTGGGGAGTATTGCAAGGGAGAGACAGTCCAAGACACTTGGTCCTCAACAGAGTCTAATCTGCACATAAATGTTCTAGAGATGAGAATAGTGTTGGTGTTGAGCATTTCAGGACTTTCTACCTCTAGGAATGATTTTGATTCAGACAGACATGTCAGTGGTCTGGTACATCAGCAAACAAGAGGGAACCTTAATGTTACCCCTTATGCTGAGAAGTCATCAGGGTATGGCAGTTGGTGATCTCACCCAACCATTTTCTGATCGCAGCGCATATTCCGGTGGAAGTCCAACATGACAAATTGAGCAGGTGCATCCTACCTCACGAGTGATCCTCAATTCACTAGGATCGGAAAAGATTTTTTGAGTATGGGGCTAGCCTTACTGTGACCTTTTTGCCTCCCCTGTAAACAACAAATGCAGCAGCTACTTTTCCTTCATTCCCAAAGAGGGGGAATAACCAAGGGAAGCTCTTCTCCATGATTGGCCACCTGGTCTCCTTTATGCTTTACCAACAACTCCTTTAATTCCCAAATTTCTACAAAAAGACAAGTTGAAGGGCAAAGTCATCCTCATTACCTCATTTTGGTCTCGGAAGATATGGTTCCCCTTCCTATGGCCTCACTTAGTTCATAGACCATGGACTCTAGATCCAACTCTGAACCTCCTGTCACATCTGGTGAGCATCAGTCACCTAGACATTACACCTCTCAAGCTGACAGCTTTGTATCTCCAATTCCATTAGTGGCCAGGTATGATTTGCTTTCTTCCCCAGTTAAACATGTACTTTTAGCGTCTCATAAACCATCTACTCGCAGACTTTTTACACCAGTAAATGGAAGTGGGTTTGTTCATTGTCCTCCTTACATCATATTGACCCTTTTTCTGCACCAGTCCATCAAATTCTTCACTTCCTAGCCTCTGTTTTTCAATGATGATGCTTCTACTTGTACGATTAAAGTTCAGCTGGCAGCCATTTCTAATTTTCACCGTGGGTTCCGGGGATAATCCCTTGCTTCGCATAGATTTTATAAAGCTTTTTTAAAAGATGCCCTTCTCTTAAAGCCTCCTTAAAAGGACCCTACTCCTCATTCGGACCTCACTTTAATGCTGCAAGCTTTGATGCAATCTCCTTTCGAGCTGGCTTGTACGTGTGACATGAAGTTCCTTTCTTGGAAAACTGTCTTCTTAGTGGCCATTACCTCGGCTAGAGTAATTTTAGAAATTCGGGTACTCTCATCCAAGCTGCCATATTTGATCTTTCACAAGTTTCTTTCAGGATCAATCCATCTTTCCTACCTAAGGTTGTGTCTGCAACCAACCTTAATCAGTGCATTAATTTTCCAGTATTTTCCCAAAATGTTTCTATCAAGGGGGAGTACACATTACATTTGTTAGTTGTTTACAGGCAACTAAGGTTCTGCCTTGACAGAACTAAGGACAATAGGAAATCGGACCAGCTGTTTGTTTCCTTTTCAAATTTCTAGTTGGGTCAGCCTGTTAACAAAGCTAAGTGGATTTCAGACTGTATTTCCTTTGTTTATAGGAAAAGAGATATTTCTTTACCTATACCACCAAAAGCACATTCATCTAGAGCAGTAGCTACTTCTGCTGTCTTCCAGTCAAGAACTTCCATGGATGACATCAGTGCAGCTGCAAGTTGAGTGTTTTCTCATACCTTTATTACTCGTTACAAATTAGATCTGGTGTCTAGGGGTACAGCATCATTTGACTCGATGGTGCTCCGGAATATCCTTCCTTGAGTCCACCCAAGGTTCCAAGTAGCTGGGGACTCTGTCCCACAGATGATGACAGAGTGAAGATAGACAGCTTCAGATAATGAAGTTGCGTTCCACCTGAGTTGTCCATCTTCGTCTGTCATCAACTTTCCTCCCACCTTCCCCTGGGCAGATTTCCTAGAAGAACAGGTGCTCACTTGAAAATCATTTTGGAGATTCTTTCAATCCAGATATGGTCTCATTCATTACATTTGTCTACTTCTCTCATAAGCAGATTCGATCTACCCAAAGCATTATGGGTAAGGGATGTGCTCAAGAGTTTTTTTGGCATCCACGAGCTGTACTAACGGCTGAGTCGGTTCCAAAGGATTGGAACCGAACCCACGGGTGATGACAGATGAAGATAGACAACTCAGATGGAGCGTTATGGTAAGACATAACTTTTTATTCTCTTTGTTGGTTGCATAACTAAGACCAGTACCAAATATTAATTATGCAGCTGATCCGTGTTGTAGGTTTGTAGTTTCCTTTGAGTATAAAAAAGCCTTTCTGTAGTGGCATTCTGGCAGGTTTATTAGGTAGTATCATTTTGCTTTTTATCTTCATTGTTATGTATATGACTGGAAGTACTGATAATTAAGCGACTTAGTCGAGTAACTGGCTGTTTTATATTTACTGTCACCAACATTAAAAATTGGTCTTGGGTCAGTGTGAGTTGCCTATGTTACAGCAGTTTATATCTGTACAGTCTTTATCCATTATCCATATTCAGAGTTTTTTGAATGAGTTGTAGGCTTTCGTACTTAAAACTGAGGATGCACACAAGCCTTGTAGAATACTTAGATTGATGAGCCTGTGTTTTTTTTAAAGTCATTTGCTTTATTCAGACATAACATTTTCAGTGTTTTCTCTTTAGTCTCCAGAAACAAATTCTGTTGCAACCTCTCCAATGAAAACTTCTTTAGAAGACCAGAATTTTACCCCACCTGGGAAGATTATCACAGTAAATACACGAAGCCCAAGCTGTGCTCGAAGCAACTCTTCTGTGCGAAGCAACAAAGCATTTTCCCCAACTATTGGCCCCTCAGGTAAGACCATCTTAGCTTCTGCATTGATGGCTCATGTGAAGACTTTCACACTTTGCAGAACATATTCATGATTCTTAACACCACTGAAGTGATTTTCTGTTCAGTAGTAGAAATCCCTTGCTAATTTTTATTTTCCATTACAGGAAAGTATATGCCAGTGATTCTCCCTGCCCCATCTCCTATCATGTACATTAAGTCCTTTTCTGATTTAATATCTTATTTTCCTGGGATGCATTTTGTGGCTGATGAATTTGTCTCCTTTACTACTCACCTTCAGTGATTTGCTTGGTGATCTGCTTGTCCCACTTATTGAGTTTTATATTATGAGTTTCTTTTCCACTCACTCACACATAGTATGTTCAGTTGTGCCATCAATAATGTAGGTATGACTGATGTTTTGGTGTCATAGGATCAGGTGGGGGAGAGACTGGCCTGACGTCAAGTGTTTTGGTAGGATCTGATGTTAACTTAGTCACCATTCGTCATGCATGGGTCTAGTATCAGACATTGGATCCAAGCTGGCAATACTTAGATAACAGCTTAGCTCAAGCTCTTCCCCTCCCATAATGCTCTGCTGCCCTCTAACCCTCAGATCTCATTTGCTGCAGTTAGACAGATGCATATTGCTCAGCTCCTCTGGGATTCCAATTTTCAAAACAGTAAGTTTTCTTTTTGGGTTTTCTCCTTATTCCCTTCTTAGTTCTCTTAGGTTTCATAGTTTCTCTAGGTGTTCCGCATTAGTTGAACCGTCATTTTTCATCCCCTCCCATTTGTTTGGCTTTTGTAGCCTTTTCCAGTGTTTTAGTTGGTGCAGTTTGTGTGGAATTTTTTCTTTTGGGAAGTTCTTGTTTTCTAGTAGTATGTGTCTAGTTTCTGTGTGTTTTGTGTTTTTTGGGATGGACTTAAGCGTTTAGGACTGTGGATTGGATTTTTGACTCCTGTATTGCTTGCCCCTTTGGAATTGTTTGTGTTTTTTTTTGGCCATTATGTCAGAGAAGCCTTCAGGGTTTAAGAGGTGCTCATGCTGTCGGAAGATGTCCGTTTCCAACTCACACGAGGAGATGTCCTTCAAGGATGCATCTGCAGTCATAACATATGGGTTGTCCTGCCTCAGGCAGCCCTTCGGTCGGCCGGATTCCAAAGTCCGGGTCTGGCCTCGGCTGATGTCGCACTTTCCCCGACGTCAGAGCGTCTGGGGTATAAAAGCATCAGCCGACGCCATTTTCCTCGGTCTTTCATGCCGCGCGGTGCCCGAAGCAGAAGCTGTTCACAAGTGCCGGTCGGTCAGATCCAGAGATTTCAGCTACCGAAGACTTCGAAAAAAGCTAAGTACCCCATTGGGGACTCTTTTTTGCCTCAGCCGATGTCAGACAAAGCAAATAATTGTTTAACTTGTGGGAAACAAATACCTCATAAGGATTTCCATTCTTACTGCCTTCCTTGCTTAGGCCCAGACCACGATGTATTGGCTTGTTTAGCCTGTGCCTCCTTCAACCGACGGACTCTTAGACGTCGGTCGGAGTTTGCAGAGGAGTTTTTTGAGCCGCTTTTGCTTATAAAATGCCGTCGGAGACTCCGACTTCGCATATGGTCAAAAAACGCAAGGAAAAGGACCGACACTTGCGGCCCACGGTTTCAGCTGAAACCACGGTTAGGCCTACCGCGAGTGTCTCGGTTTCGGCCGAAACCGAGTCCACGGCGATTCCTACTACCGAAACCATACTTCCGACCACCGAGGCCAGAGAGGCCCCGGCTGAGTCTGCTTCAGAACTCCCTACCGAAGCTAGTGTTCAGGAATTGTCCGACACCATACCTTTGGACATTTCTACCCCTGCACGTGGGGCTGCTAGGCCCCCAGCTTGTATGTCTATTAAGGCCTTCTCCAGGGCTAAAGCTGCCAAACTTTCAAAAGCTTTGCCTGCCAAATCTACATCCCAGAGGCCTTCCTCTAGTTCACAGATCCTCAGCCTTGCTGAGGACCTTATCTCCTTAATTAGGGGTTCACAACCTCACCCAGACAGGGCCTGTCAACCTCCTCCAGACAAAAGGCCCAGGACTGACCCCTCTGAACCTCACTCCTCAGATTACTCCACGGATGGATCTGATTTGTCAGACCACCAGGAAGGGGCCTACTCGCCTTATGAGGATTCAGATGCAGAGGAATCTATCCCTTCGGCCTCCCCTCCTGAAGAATTTTCCTTTGGGGAGACTTTACACTCCATGAGAGAGCACTTTCAATGGCAAGGTCAGGATTTCTCTGATTCTAGAAAAGATTAAGGACCTTTTGCATTTGCCTCAGCATAGGCCCTTAGCTATACCTCCTGTTCTAAATGTAATTGATGATGTGTACAATGATGTCAGTACAGCCCCTGATTCTTTTCCTCCGGCCCCTGCCAAACCTGACAGATATTACAGGGTCCCGGATTCTCATTTCCATCTGTATAAAGCCCATGCTGCAGACCCAGAAACTATTTCTCAGGGCCCTAAAGGGGTTGCAGCCGCTACTGCCAAAAATCCCCTACCCTCTGAAAGAGAGTCTAGAGCTTGAGAGAGATGGGGGAAAAAAGGTTTATACATCTGCTACTCTTTCTGCCAGGGCATTAAACTGTCAATTCCATATGATACAGTACCAAGAATTTTTGTTAGATCAACTGAATAAGAAACTTTCTTCTCCTGAACCCTTAGACCGTAAATCCCTTCAGGATTTGGTACATAACTCACAACAGGTTAGTAATCATTTTTTAAAATGTGGCTATGATGCACTGGAGGCTTCATTCAGATCAGCTATGACTGGGGCAGTTATTCGTAGGCATGCCTGGCTGAAGGAGCAATCTTTGCCAGACCATGTCAAAGCTAAACTCCTCGATGCTCCAATGGAGAAACAAAATTTATTTGGCTCCCCTGCACAGGAGATTCTAAAAAAAGGTTGAAGAAAAAGCAACATCTGTGCAAACTGTTAAAGATTTCCTGCAAGTTCAACCACCGAGGTTCAGCAGAAACTGGCCTACAAAGAATTGGTCCTTTCCGGACTCATCCAGAGCACAGAGAGGCAGGAACAGGCGCCCTAGAGGCAGAGGTCAGTCGAAGGGCCCCTACAGAGGCCGTCAGTGGCAGCCTGCCAACCAGAGGAGTAGTGCAACAGCTACAACTACAACCACTACTACAGGACAGACCCAATGACTTGACTCTGATTCCGCCTACCAGGGATCAACTGGAAGCACCCTTGGGCGGAAAGCTGGCTTTATTCTCAAAAAACTGGCATTGCATTACAAAGGATACATGGACATTGCAAATAATAGACAAAGGATACAGGTTTCACTTCCACACTTTGCCAAAAAGAAGCGGAATGCCAAACCTTCCACCAAACCAGAAGGCAGAGGCTTTAAGACAAATCAGCAATTTACTTCAGATGAAAGCTATAGAAAGGGTACCATGTACAGAACAAGGACAAGGATTTTACTCCAGACTATTCCTTGTACCAAGAAAAGAAAACCAATGGATGCCCATTCTCGACCTGTCCGCACTGAACACTTATCTCATTGTGCCAAAATTCAAAATGCTGACCCTACAGCAACTTCTTCCCATGTTGGGCAAGGAGTCTTGGCTGGTGACTCTAGATCTCAAGGAGGCATACCTGCACGTCCCTATCCGACCAGATTGCAGAAGACACCTCAGATTTCTTGCAGGATCAGAGCATTATCAATTCTCAGCATTGCCCTTTGGCTTATCTACTGCGCCCAGAGTATTCACGAAATGCCTGGCATCAGTAATTGCACATTGCAGACTTCAGGGAATTCAAATTTATCCATACCTGGACGACTGCCTAATACAAGCGGACAACAAGAAAAAATTGTTAAAGGACTTGGCCTATGCCATACACCTGCTACAGACCTTGGGAGGATACACAGTCAACATCCAAAAGTCAAGACTAGTACCATCCCAAAGGATAACCTTTTTGGGTGCGGATCTGGACACAATCACCCAGATGGCTTTTCTCACAGAAGAAAAACAAAAACAACTTCCAGATTACTTCATGATTCTGACCAGACAAACTCAGCTTACTGCAAGGAAAGTCCTGCAGGCCCTGGGTTACATGGCATCCTGCATAATTTTAATTCCACATGCCAGGCTGCATATGAGGAAATTACAATGGTACCTAAGGAGTGTATGGTCTCAACACAGTCACAGTCTAGAAACCATGATACCAATCATTCCATGCCTTCAAAAGGAATTCCTGTGGTGGGCTCAGGCCTGCCAGTCCAACAGAGGGTTGCCTTTCAACAAACCAAAAACAAGGCAGACCATCACCACGGACGCCTCAGACCGAGGATGGGGAGCACACATGGAGGACAAACGTATCCAAGGCCTATGGCCTCAAGGGCAGCTAAGCATGCACATAAACCAAAAGGAAATGCTGGCAGTGAGGCATGCAATCGAGGCATTCAGACCCTTCCTCCAACAAGGACATCTGTTAATAAGGACAGACAACACCACGGTCATGTGGTACATAAACAAATAGGGAGGCACACATTCCTACACTCTATGCCGGATGGCTATGAATCTGTGGAATCTATGCCTGAATCTCAATATCCAGCTGCAGGCCAAATTCGTACCAGGAAAAGAAAATGCACTAGCAGACAGCTTTAGCAGAACTACCATGGATGCACACGAATGGATGCTGCATCCAGACATCTTCAAACTCATAACAAAGACATGGGGAATGCCGGAGATAGATCTGTTCGCCTCCCCACTCAACCACCAACTGAAGACATTCTGCTCAAGGACATACCACCCACAAGCATGGAGGGTGGACTCTCTCTCTTTCAGCTGGAATGCCCTAACAGTATATGCCTTTCCACCTCTCCCATTGACGTACAAGGTTCTACTGAAGATCAGGGAGGAACAGCCAAAAGTGATACTAATAGCTCCGGACTGGCCAAGACAACACTGGTACCCACTATTGAGAAGCATGTCTCAGGCAAATTCATGGCCTCTTCCCGTATGGCCTCTTCTTCTAATGCAGAACAATTTCAAGACCCTGCATCCCAACTTGAAAACATTGCAGCTAACTTCCTGGAAAATTCCTTAAATCCCAACCAAACTGTTTTATCTCAGAGGGTGAAGGACATTATCCTGGAGGCTCGCAGACCTTCCACAAGGAAGACATACTCAGCTAAATGGAAGAGATTTCTCATTTGGAGCACATCAAAGGGCACAAATGTCACAGTGGCAAACCTAGCACACATCCTAGAATACTTAGCAGAATTGTTTCACAATGGCCTGTCTTATTCTTCCATTAAGATTCATGCTTCAGCAATTTCAGCAGAATACAATATGGATCCACCTATCTTCTCACACCCTCTTCTCAGGCAATTTTTGAGAGGGATCAAAAATGTTAAACCTCCAAGAAGACCCCCTCTACCTGCATGGGATCTCAATTTTATGCTGGAAAAACTGACACTACCTCCTTTTGAACCAGCAGCATCAACAGACCTACAGTTTTTATCTTGGAAAACTGCATTCCTTCTGGCAATCACTTCAGCAAGAAGAGTATCTGAGTTACAAGCATTAATGGCAGTGCAGCCTTTTCTTATTTTTCACCAGGATAGAGTGTCACTAAGAACCAATCCTACTTTCTTGCCAAAGGTGGTATCTAGGGTATCCTTGAACCAAGCTATTCACTTGCCTACGTTCTTCCCTAACCCACAGAACAAGGGGGAAAAACTTTTGCACACCCTGGATATACACAGACTACGCTACTATTTGGACAGAACGAAAAATAGCAGAAAAACTGACCAACTTTTTGTAGCATATGCAACTGGGGTGCAAGGAAGAGCAATTTCCAAACAGACAATTTCAAAATGGATAGGAAATTGCATTCGCTTTTGTTACTCCTTTCATGGAAAGGCAGTCCCTGAAAATATCAGGCCTCACTCCACAAGGGCCACAGCCACCACTACAGCTTTCCTACGAGGGGTGGCTACCAAGGACATTTTAGAAGCTGCTACTTGGAGCTCCGTGCATACATTTGCCAAGCATTACAATCTACCTTTATACTCCAGATCCTGAGCAGGGTTTGCAACTGCAGTGCTGCAGGGGATCTTAACTACACCATCCTTCTCTTAGTACCTCCTCCTCCAGATTGGCTATGGTATTCTACCCATATGTTATGACTGCAGATGCATCCTTGAAGGACATAGTACAGTTTTGTACCTACCATAAATGTAGATGTCCGATAGGTATGCATCTGCAGTCAGGATTACCCACCCTCCTTCCCCTCTGTGGTATTCCTAGGGTACTTACCCCTCTTTCAGCTAGCTGGGGGAATCTATTATGGTGTATTTGTTTGTTTATACATGTATATAATTTGCAAATGTTTGGGACTTTTCAGCATTTATCCAAATTTAGCCTTCCTAGAGGGCACCTGGCATCTGGGGCAAGAAAAACTGAGGAAAATGGCGTCGGCTGATGCTTTTATACCCCAGACGCTCTGACGTCGGGGAAAGTGCGACATCAGCCGAGGCTAGACCCAGACTTTGGAATCCGGCCGACCGAAGGGCTGCCTGAGGCAGGACAACCCATATGTTGACTGCAGATGCATACCTATCGGACATCTACATTTATGGTAGGTACAAAACTGTACTTTCCACTACTACCTCAGTGCCAGCCATCTGGAGGTTGAATGCGGCATTTGTGTTGCATTCAATCCCAGGGCCCTGTTCGAGCACCAAAATAAAGTTCTCTTAAAAGGTATGGTTCATTGGGCGTCCCTTGGTAAAGGGGCCTTTGACCAAGTCAACACCTCTGACCGAGAGAGAAAGGCTACCTCTTCTTCATCTTCTAGGGAGGTTTCAGGAAAGAAACCTAGGCTGTCAGATCCCGGATCTTAGATCTCCGGATCAGACTTCAGGTTTGGCAGTGTCTGATCAGTGTGTCTCGGATCCTAAGACCTCCAGAGAGTCGACGCCTGGATCCAAGCCTTCCGGTCCAAGGATTTTGATTCCGGGGGTCTTGGAATAGACTCCTGGATCCAAGGCCCCCGGATTGAGGCCTTCAGATCCGAGTCAGAGCAGGTTTGCCATGAATCCAGTAGAGATGGATCCAAGGGATTTGAGAGCCATGCCCCTCAAACCCTTCTGCTTCCTCAGATCCAATACGGTCAGATTCGAGACCTGTCAGGTCCTATTATTATCGAGAACCTTCCCACGGATCCTCTGAGACGGGACCATTTGTTTACCGCTCCATGAAGGAGCCGTTCCCCAGACTGCAGGAGAAGATGCTCGGGGTCCCAGCACTGGTCACCAGGGGGCAGGTGGGGCCATTGGTCTGAGTTGTCGTCCTGGAATCCATGGGGGTGGGTTCAAGTCCAGGCCTTTCGGACCGTTCTCTGCCTCTCGTTACTTCAGCTCTAGAGAGTTCCAGTTCAGCTTTCTCTGGAGGGTTGGTGGTCCTGACTGGGTCTGCTCCTTCCTCCCTTGTGGTGGTGTCCACTGAGGAGGGAGAGGGGGCTTTGTTGCAGTCCTTCCGCTTTCCGGCTGGTGGAAAGATCTCTTTCTGCTACCAGAGTAGCCTCCCCTGCTCGACAGGTTCCATCCCAGCCTCAGATTTTGAGCGGACCCTCTCATCCTACTCCTGGTCAGACTGTTCGATTTAGTCTCCAGGGGTGAGTTACCCCCATCGGGGTCCCCTCCTCTTTGGATTCTTGCCCAGAGCCTCCCCCGGAGGAAGTGCATCAGAAGAGGACATGTAATGGGAGACATATTGACTCCTCAGTGGAGTCTCTCACGGAGGACACTGGCATTGATGAATGGGGCGGGTCCCCAAGATCGCTACTCAGGGATATTTCCTTCGGAGACATCTTGGAGATCCTTAAGACTAAGGGCAGTTGGTCTGCCCAGCTCCCGTCCTCAGAGGAAGCCGTGTTTCTGGAGGCTTTCACAACAGGCCCATCTACCTCTTGGGTGTTCCCCCTGCTGCCCCTTCATCAGTCTCATTGCCAGCAGGGCATGGAAGGAACCTGATACAGTGGAGCCAGTGCTTAAGGGAGCCAGCAAGTTTTAGTCCCCCTTCTGACAAATCCTTTTGGTCCAGGATAGTTCCGGTTGATGCAATTGTGGTAGCTACTGCCACCAAGAAAGAGCTGGTGGAACAGAGTTCATCTGTCCATCCTCCCAATCGCGAGTTGAGAGCAATTGACACATTCGGAAAGCAGGTGTTTGCTTCGGCTTCGTTCAGCCTGCGAGCCCTAAACTACCTGACACATTTTACCCGACTTTAGAGGGATTTGACCAAGGAACTTACCACTTCCCTCTCTGAGTCCATGCCTGTGGAGGACGTTAAAACAATTTCTCCCAAGCTTGTCACTCTCACGTCCAAAGCTAATTCGTCCATGAGGTTGATATCCAACGCCGCAGAGGGTGCCTCACAAGCAGCGGGCACAGGTATCACCATCAGGGGTCATGCCTGGCTTTACTTATGTGGGTTTGCAGAGGCCTTTAAGGCATCATTCACCAATGCTGTCTTTGATGGTTCAATCCTCTTTGGACCTGCCATAAAGGAAACTTTAGTCCGCAGAGAACAAGACACTGTCGGCTGTAGGGATCAAGTTCTCTACCCCCCAAAGACTTTTTTCCAAGACCCAGCGGGGGAGTAAGAAGATCTGATACTATAAGTTGCAGCTGTCCCTTCAGGATGCTCAAGAGGACTCTTCTTCTAAGGAACAAGAAAGTGTTCAGTGGTCAATGCCACCCTGGGGCAGAGGAGGCTTGCAAAACCAGGTCTCCAGGGAACCCTTCTCTGCGAAGCCTTTTCAGTGCTCCTGATGTGCTGCCAGACTGTCCCTCCCTGGAGGTGATCAGGGGCCGGTTATCTTTGCACCCCTTAACCTGGGTGGATATCAAAACCGATCTGTGGGTGCTAGGAATTGTATCCAGGGGCTAGTATATTCCCTTTTCCAATCCACGGCCAAGAAGCAGAACTCTCCCAGATGTGCCACCCTGTCAGAGAGAGCTAGGCCGTCTAGAGTTGACCAGCCTCATTCTAAAAAGAGCCATCCAAAAGGTCCCAACAGGGCAGAGAGGATCCAAAATTACTCCTACTTTTTGGTACCGAAGAAAACAAGGGGACCTGTGCCTGATTCTGTACCTCAGTCAGTTGAATCTCAGAGTCAGGAAGTCGACGTTTCGGATTGTCACTGTACGGTCCATTGTGCTCGTTCTGCACATAAACAACTGGATGTGCTCTGTGGATCTCCATATCAAAGTAGACAGGCGGTCCAGGAGAGTTCTCTGCTTTCCCATAGGAGATGATCACTTCCAGTTCAGAACTCTGCCCTTTGGACTCACCACAGCCCCCGGGGTGTTCACCAATTGTATGGCAGTGGTGGCAGCTCATCTCAGGCTGTAAGGATTCCAGGTGCTTCCCTACCTCAATGATTGGCTCTGTACAGCTCCCGCACAGCATCAACTGGTGGAGACCACACAGATGTTCTTTGTGTTTCACTGATGTTCATTGTGCATACAGCTATACAGCTGCAGTCATAACAGATGGGATGTCCTTCAAGAATGCAACTGCAGTCCTTACATATGGGTTGTCCTGCCTCAGGCAGCCCTTCGGTCGGCCAGATTCCAAAGTCTGGGTCCGGCGTCGGCTGATGTTGCCTCTTCCCCGACGTCAGAGCAGCTGGGGTATAAAAGCATCAGTCGACGCCATCTTCTTCAGTCTTTCTTGCCGCGTGGTGCCCGAAGCAGAAGCAGTTCGCAAGTGCCGGTCGGTCAGCTCCTGTGTTAAAAGTTACCAAAGTCATCAAAAAGCTAAGTACCCGGTTGGGGAACCTTTTCTTGCCTCAGCCGATGTCAGATAAAACTGCAAAAGTTAATAACTGATGTGAGAGTGTTCAATCTCGCCGTTTGTTCTTACACATGGGTGTCGGAGCCGATCCTCTGCTCAGAGTCGGCCGCTTAGCAAAGCTCTGCATCTAGGAGAAGCTCGAGACCAACCTACCTCCCACAATTCCCTCTGCCTCTACCTCAGATCTAGTTTGCCGCTGCAACCGATCGCATCGAATTTGAAGAGCTCTGACCAACTTTGGGAAGATAAGCTAAATTCTTACCTTTTTTTCTTGTAAAATCTTCTGATCTTTTTGGGATCATATATTTAGTGTGTGTGTGTGTGGGTCTGGTCATCCTTTGACTACTCTTTTATATATAATAATATATATATATATAGTTTAGTTTTCCTTAGGGCCTACCCCACCTACTTACTGGACTAGGATTGATATTTGCAATTTTTATTGCTGTGTCTGGACTTGCATCTAACCATTTTGACAGTGTTATTTGATATTGTACAGTGTTTTTCTTACAGATATGTCTGAAAAAGCTAAGTCGGGATTTAAGAGGTGTCAGTGTGGGCAAAAGATGTCTGTCACCGACAACCATAGCTCCTGTTTCTACTGTCTTGGCCCTCTCCATTTACAAGAAGACTGTTCTATCTGTCATTCTTTTAGTGGAAGGGTCATGACAGATAGACGCAGAAAGCTTATGGATAGAGGTCTTTTGAAGCCTGCCTTCCAAGAGGCGCTTGACAAGTCAGACCATGCTTCTAAGTCCTCGAAGGAGTCGAAGACATCGGAGCCCATGTCATCGGCTCAGAGTTCTTCGTTTAAGGTTCGTTCACCAGTTCCACAGACTTCGGGGCCGAGTGTCGAACTTCTTACTGTCACCGAGCCTCGAGTCTTGGAACCGGTGACGGAGCTTCCACCTCCTGCTCTATTGAGGTCGGCACCGTCCTCTGTTCCTTCGACCCGATCTTCCAGGCCCCTCTCTGACACCGACGTAGATCGTGTGGTGCAGAAGTTGATGGAGAACACGGCCCTGTCCAAGCTTATTTCAGTCTCCTCCCAATTGGTGTCGAGACTCGAAGGCCTTCCTTTATCTCCATCTGATCCTCCTCCGAGGCCTACTCAGCTTTCGGAGCCAGGAGATGTTGACCTGATGATAGTGGAGCCCTTGGTGCCGGAACCGTCCCTTCCTCGGTTGGCACCGTTGACCTCGACTCTGTTGGAACCGTTAGCGGACTCATGGAGCCGACGATCTATCCTTGGCTCCGGGACCGAGAGTCGAACCGATATTTCGGTGCCGACTTTCCCCCTCGGTGCCGCGGCACGGATCACTTCGGCTCCGTCCTCGGGGTCGATGCCCTTGGCCTCCGCGTCGGAGATACTTCCGCGTTCTTCGGAACCGGGGGATTCCTCGGCTCAGGGTCCGGGGGCCTTCGTCCTCATGAGGAAGGTATTGTCTTCTCAGACAACCACGTCAGCAGAAGAAACTTCTCCCTCCTGTAAAGGTCCATTGTCTACTTCTGCACCCACGACTACACATAAGCGTAGAGCACCAGTGTCTCAGCCACTCCCAGAGGGAGCCCCTTCTTCCTCGGAGGCCTCATCGGATGCCCCTCCCGATGACGTTCCGAGGAAAAAATTGTGCAAGATGAGGCACTTAGATTCTCCACAAGAATCTTTAACATTGGATACTGACTTAGATGAGTCAGAAGGGTCCCCAAAATCACCCTCAGAGGATGTCTCCTTTGCTGACATCCAGGAGAGCCTGAAGCAGAGAGGTGATTGGCAGGCCCTACCCCCTTCTGAGGATGAGTCGATGTCCTTCAAGGATGCATATGCAGTCATCACATATGGGTTGTCCTGCCTCAGGCAGCCCTTCGGTCGGCCGGATTCCAAAGTCTGGGTCTGGCCTCGGCTGATGTCGCAGTTTCCCCGACGTCAGAACGTCTGGGGTATAAAAGCATCAGCCGACGCCATCTTCCTCAGTCTTTCTTGCCGCGTGGTGCCCGAAGCAGAAGCAGTTCGCAAGTGCCGGTCGGCCAGCTCCTGTGATTCAGCTACTGAAAACTTCGAAAAAGCTAAGTACCCCATTGGGAACTCTTTCTTGCCTCAGCCGATGTCAGATAAAGTTAATAATTGTTTAACTTGTGGGAAACAAATACCTCATATGGATTTCCTCTCTTACTGCCTCCCCTGCCTAGGCCCAGACCACGACGTCTCGGCCTGTTCAGCCTGTGCTTCCTTCAACCGACGAACTCTTAGACGTCGGTCGGAGTTTGCAGAGGAGTTTTTTGGGGCTAGTTTTGCTTATAAGATGCCGTCGGAGACTCCGACTTTGCATTTAGTTAAAAAACGGAAGGACAAGGACTGACACACGCGGACCGCGGTTTCGGCTGAAACCACGGTCAGGCCTGCTGCGAGTGTCTCGGCTGAAACCGAGTCCTTGGTACTTCCTATTACCGAAACCACACAACCGACTACCTCGGCCCCGGAGGCCCCGGCCGAGTCGGTCATTGAATTACCTACTGAAACCGGTGTCCAGGAACCTTCCGACACCATTCCTTTAGATAAGTCTACTCCTGCACGTGGTGCAGCCAGACCCCCTGCTTCCATGTCCATTAAGGCTTTCTCCAGGGCTAAAGCTGCTAAACTTACTAAGGCTTTGCCTCCCAAGGTTTCCTCTCAGAGACCTTCTACTAGCTCTCAGATTCTTACCCTAGCAGAGGATCTGATCTCTTTAATTAGAGGTTCCCAACCTCATCCGGACAGGGGCTCTCAACCACCTCCAGACAAAAGGCCCAGGGTTGAGCCCTCTGATCCCCAGTCCTCTGAGTCCACCGATGGCTCTGCTCTGTCAGACCACCTGGAGGAGGCTTGTTCAGCCTACGAGGATTCTGATGCTGAAGAATCTATTCCCTCGGCCTCCCCTCCTGAAGAGTTTTCCTTTGGAGAGACATTACACTCTATGAGAGAACATTTTCAATGGCAGGGTCAGGAATTCTCTGATTCCAGAAAGAGACTAAGGACCTTTTTACATTTACCTCAGCATAGGCCCTTAGCTATACCTCCTGTTTTGAATGTCATTGATGATGTGTACTCTGATGTTAGTACTGCCCCTGACTCTCTCCCTCCGGCTCCTGCCAAACCTGACAGGTACTACAGGGTCCCGGACTCACATCTACACCTGTACAAGGCCCACTCTGCTGATCCAGAAACTATTTCCCAGGGCCCAAAAGGGGTTGCAGCTGCCACTGCTAAAAATCCTCTACCATCTGAAAGGGAGTCCAGAGCATTAGAGAGATGGGGTAAGAAAGTGTATACTTCTGCAACTCTTTCCATGAGGGCATTAAATTGTCGATTTCATATGATACAGTACCAAGAGTATTTACTAGATGAATTGCATAAGAAACTGTCCTCTTCTGAACCCCTTGATCGCAAATCCCTTCAGGATCTGGTGCATAACTCCCAGCAGGGTTAGTAACCATTTCTTGCAGTGTGGTTATGATGCATTGGAAGCTTCATGTAGATCAGCTATGACAGGTGCAGTTATACGTAGGCATGCCTGGCTGAAGGAACAGTCTCTGCCAGACCATGTTAAAGCTAAGCTTTTGGATGCTCCTATGGAAAAGCAAAAATTATTTGGTTCCACGGCTCAGGAGGTTTTAAAGAAATTTGAAGAAAAGGCAAAATCTGTGCAGACAGTTAAAGACTTTCTGCAAGTCCAACCACCGAGATTCAGCAGCATTGGCCTACTAAGAAATGGTCCTTTCCGGACTCAGACAGATCTCAAAGAGGCAGGAATAGGCGAGCCAGAGGTAGAGGGCAAGCTAGAGGCTCCTACAGAGGCCGTCAGTGGCAGCCTCCCAACCAGAGAGGTAGTGCAGGAACTACAACTGCTACACCAGGACAGACTCAATGACTTTATTTTGACTCCGCCGACCAGGGCTCAGTTAGAAGCACCTTTGGGCGGAAAACTTTCTTTATTCTCAAAAAATTGGCACAGCATTACAAGAGACACATGGACACTGCAAATAATAGACAAAGGATACAGGTTCCACTTCCACTCATTGCCAAACCGAAAAGGCATGCCAGACCTGCCACCAAATCAGAGGGCAGAGGCTTTGAAGCAAATTACCAACTTAATGCAAATGAAAGCCATAGAAAAGGTACCTTTTTCAGAACAAGGCCAGGGATTTTACTCCAGATTATTCCTTGTTCCAAGAAAAGAAAATCAGTGGAGGCCTATTCTCGACTTGTCCGCTCTGAATACTTACCTCATTGTGCCAAAATTCAAAATGCTGACTCTACAGCAACTCCTTCCCATGCTGGGCAAGGGGTCTTGGCTGGTGACTCTTGACCTCAAGGAGGCATACCTGCATGTCCCTATTTGACAAAGCTGCAGAAGACACCTCAGATTTCTTGCAGGGTCAGAGCATTATCAATTCTCAGCATTACCCTTTGGCTTATCTACTGCGCCCAGAGTATTCACGAAATGCCTGGCATCAGTAATTGCACACTGCAGACTTCAGGGGATTCAAATCTGTCCATATCTGGACGACTGCCTAATACAAGCGGACAGCAAGCAAACTTTGTTAAAGGACTTGGACTATGCCATCCACCTGTTACAGGCCTTGGGATATACAGTCAACATCCACAAATCAAGACTGGTTCCATCCCAAAGAATAACTTTTCTGGGTGCGGATCTAGACACAACCACCCAAATGGCCTTTCTCACAGAAGAAAAACAAAAACAACTACCAGTTTACTTCCAGAATCTGACAAGACAAACTCAGATGACTGCAAGGAAAATCCTGCAGGCCCTGGGTTACATGGCATCTTGCATTCTTCTGATTCCGCAAGCAAGACTGCATATGAGAAAATTATAATGGTACCTAAGAAGTTTATGGACACAGCACAGTCACAGCTTAGAAACTCTGATCCCACTCATTCCTTGCCTTCAAAAGGAATTTCTGTGGTGGGCTCAAGCCTGCCAGTCGAAAAGCGGGTTGCCCTTCAGCAAGCCAAGAGTCAACCAAACCATCACCACGGACACTTCAGACCAAGGTTGGGGAGCACACATGGAGGGCAGATGTATCCAAGGGCTATGGTCACAAAGAGAGCTGCGCATGCACATAAACCAAAAGGGAATGCTGGCAGTGATACACGCAATCGAGGCCTTCAAACCTTTCCTTCAACAAGGCCACCTGCTCATAAGGACAGACAACACCACAGTTATGTGGTACATAAACAAGCAAGGAGGCACCCATTCCTACCCTCTTTGCAGACTGACAATGAATCTATGGGAACTTGCGTTGAAACTCAACATACAGCTACAGTCCCATTTCGTGCCAGGGAAAGACAATACACTGGCAGACAGCTTAAGCAGAACTACCATGGATGCACACGAATGGATGCTGCACCCAGACATCATCTTACTCATCACACAATCATGGGGAAGGCCAGAAATAGATCTGTTCGCTTCCCCCCTCAATCATCAACTGAAGAAATTCTGCTCAAGGACATACCACCCACAAGCATGGAAAGTGGACGCTCTCTCTTTCAGCTGGAAAGCTCTAACAGTGTATGCTTTCCCACCTCTCCCATTAATGACCAAGGTACTGCTGAAGATCAGGACAGAACAGCCCAGAGTAATTCTCATAGCTCCAAACTGGCCAAGACAGCACTGGTACCCACTGTTAAAGAGCATGTCACAGACGAAACCATGGCCACTCCTACTGACGCAGCACAATTTCAGGACTCTGCACTCCAACCTGAAAACCTTGCAGCTAACTGCCTGGAGAATACCATGACTCCTCAGGATAACATATCCCAGAGAGTGAAGGATATTATTATGGAAGCTCGCCGGCCTTCCACAAGGAAGGCATATTCAGCAAAATGGAAAAGATTTCACACCTGGAACACAGCAAAGGGCCTAGATGTGACAGTGATGAACATGGCACATATACTGGAATATTTGGCAGAATTGTTCCACAATGGCCTGTCTTACTCTTCCATTAAGATACATGCCTCAGCAATCTCAGCAGAATACAATGATGTTATGTGATCCTATCTCGCCTACATTCTGTACTGATGGGTTCGGAGCCGATCCTCGGCTCCGACTCGGCACGCTATACTATAGAGCGAAGTCTCTTATTGGCTGAGCTATCCTACATCCCAGGATGCACCACCACTGCTTCTCCAGATCTCGTTTGCCGCTTTACAGCAAAGACGTGGTCTCGGACTTGGCAGAGCCAAGTGCTTTTTTCTTCAAAGAATTTGTCAGAAATTTTTTGACTCTTATACACAAAAGCTGTTTTAACAGCTATCGTTGTTGTGTGACTGAGTTTTCTGTGATTTTTTTCTGGTAAACTTGTCTTTAATTTGAGGGAAAGGATCCCGTTTCAGTTAGAGGGGCCTTGCCCTCGCGCGTGTTGAAATATTTAGTGTGAGTGTTATTCTAGTGTTGTACTTTAGTTGGACAAGTAATCCCGTTTACGTTAGAGGGGTTTTGTCCTTATTTACTCTTCTTTTACTCTTCTTTAATAAGTTTTGTGTGAGTTTTTTGAAGCGAGTAGTACTGTTTTGTGTAAACATGTCGAAAGAGCATAGACCTTCTGGGTTCAAAAAATGCTCTAAGTGCAGCTACAAGATGTCTATAACAGACGATCATTCATTGTGTGTGTATTGTTTAGGCCCTAAACATCTTCAGGAGTCATGCAGCGTTTGTCACTCTTTTTCCTCCCGAGTCCTCCAAGAGAGGAAAAACAAATTAATTTTAAAAGGGCTTATTACACCTTCTTTTGAGGAGGCTTTATCTTCTTCCTCTTCACCTTCGAAGAAAAAGAAATCGTCTGCTCCGACCAGCCCGTCGGAACCGGCCAAAAAGAAATCTCGGCAGGCTTCTCCCATCGGCTCCACGGACTTCGGAGCCAAGGGCGGAACGGTCTGCCTCGATGCATCCAGCCTCGACTCCTCTGGCTTCGGAGCCGACGGTTAGAGCTTCGAGAGGCGGGTCACCTTCATCGGCTCCTCTGCCTTCGGAGCCGATGAGAGTCACCCGCTCAGACTCTTCCTTCGGCCAAGTCCTCTTCGGCTCCGAGGGAAATTGCATTGGTTGTGGAGTCTCCCTCGGCACCGATATTTATCGAGACCATTCGGAGCCGGTCCCCCAGTCCTTCGGAACCGGTGGAGAAGTCGACTCGAACCCGTTCGATCTCTTCTCGGTCTTCGAGGATGTCGGATTCGGACATCGACAGGGTACTTCAAAGGCTGTTTCAGTCTCCTGTCTTTCAAAAATTGGTTTCGGCTCCAGCCCAGTCGGCTCCGGAGCAGATTGCCCACCCGGTTATTGTAGTTCCTCCTCCAACAGCCTCGGCACCGTTGGAGCCAGTGCTGGTGGAGCCGATGGAGGGTTTTGGGTCGACTATGACCCTTACTCTAACCCCGACCTTCGGATCGGAGTTCGGTACTCAGACCTCCTCGGTCGGCCCCGGGGGTGACGCTTCGGAACCAATGTTTTCGGTTCCAAGCCTCCCTCTTGGTGCGTCGGCGCCGTCTACTGTTGTGGCCCCGGGGGTCGGACCTTCCCAGGACTCTGGGGGTCCGGCCTTCAGAGCCATGAGGAGTGATTTGGCCAAATCTTCTTTGGCTACCTCCACCGTCTCTCCGGCACCTTCCCTTGGCACGGAGATTGCCTCCTTTGTTGTCCCCCTCTCTCAAGACAGGGGAGCCCTGGGGCCTGAGGTCACCCCCATTGGGAGTTCCCCCCTTCCTGGAGGTCCTTCCGAGGCGTCTTCGGAGGAACCCCCAAGGAAGAGACAGTGCAAGAGGAAGCACATCGACTCCCTTGACGAGTCTCTCACTTCGGACACCGACCTCGATGATGCGGAGGGGTCCCCCAAGTCATCCTCGGATGATGTCTCCTTTGCGGACATCTTAGAAATCCTGAAACAACGAGGCGACTGGCAATCCAAACCCCCTTCTGCTGAGTAGTCTGTATTCCTCAAGGCCTTCGGGGCTCAGCCCTCCGCCTCCTGGGTGTCTCCGCCCTTCGATGAGCTTCTAGATTTGATCTCTCGAAGGGCGTGGGAGCACCCGGATTTTGTGGAACCGGTGCCAGCTCGCCCCAATAAATTTCTTTCAGCCCCCCCCGAAAAGGAATTTCTCTCCAAAGGTGTGGCTGTAGATGCCCTGGTGGTGGCATCTGCTACCCAACAAGATGTGGCAGAGGCGTCCACGTCCGTCCATCCTCCTAATAAAGAGTCCAGGAGCATGGATCGGTACGGGAAGCGCACCCTTACTTCAGCAGCCTTTACTTTAAGGTCTCTGAATTATCTGACGCACTTCACCAGACTTCAGAGGGATCTGGTCAAGGAACTTTCAGATACCCTCTCTGGTAACCTACCTGAGCAGTTGGCCCAGATGGTTAGCTCTCAGCTGGCTACCTTGTCATCATTATCGAACTTGTCCATGAGGCTCATTTCGTATGCAGCCGAGGGGGCGAGTAGAGCGTCTTCGATGGGTCCTCTCTGTTTGGACCCAAGGTAAAGGACACCTTGACCCGCTGTGAACAAGAGGGTAAGACCTTGACTGCTGTAGGGGCATGGTTTTCCACTCCCTTCAGGCCTTATCCCAAGGCTAGAAGAGGTGGGAAAATGTGGTTCCGTAAATCTCAAAAGGCTTACTCCTCAGAGCAGGGCGATCCCCCTTCTAGAGGCAGAGGAGGGGGAAATTTTTCAGGAAGACGCCGTCCCAGAGGCGGCGGAGGCCCCCGCAACACTGGAGACTGCGAGTCCTTTCGTGGCTCTTCAACCTTCCAGCATCCCTGAAGGATTGCCCGACTGTGCAGCTCCGGAGCCAGTCGATGGTCATTTT
Source organism: Protopterus annectens (assembly GCF_019279795.1). Taxonomy (NCBI): domain Eukaryota; kingdom Metazoa; phylum Chordata; order Ceratodontiformes; family Protopteridae; genus Protopterus; species Protopterus annectens. Next base: position 231,494,807 of record NC_056746.1, read on the forward strand.
TCGAATCACCTAAAGGCCTGGGAGAGTATCACTCAGGACCGATGGGTGCTCCAAATCATCGCCGGAGGTTACACCATCCCCTTTTCTCAACCCCCCCCCCCCCCGCCATCCCGGAAAATCCCGGACCCACCACCCAGTCAACGGGATCTCGCAGCCATCGAAATCTCAAAGCTGCTTCAAAAAGGAGTCATCCAACCGGTCCCCAAAGGCCAGACCGGATTAGGGACTTACTCAAGATTCTTTTTGGTGCCAAAAAAGACCAGGGACTTGAGGCCCATTTTGGATCTCAGCAAACTAAACCGATCTGTCAAGAAGTCTAAGTTCCGGATGGTCACCTTACAATCCATTCTCCCGCTGCTGGAGAAGGGTGTTTGGATGTGCTCCGTAGATCTCAAGGACGCCTATTATCACATCCTGATAGATCAGGCGTCCAGGAGACACTTGCGCTTCAGCCTGGGAGACAGTCATTTCCAGTTCCGTGCACTGCCCTTTGGTCTCACCACAGCCCCCAGGGTGTTCACCAAATGTTTGGCGGTGGTGACTGCTCACCTGAGAAGTCTAGGATTCCAGGTGTTTCCATACCTAGACGACTGGCTCCTAACTGCCACCTCCAGGCGTCTACTCTTACAAAACCTAGCAGCCACTATATCTCTAGGCAACTCCCTAGGAATCTCCTTCAATTGGGCAAAGTCTGTGTTGCTGCCATCTCAGCGCATACTGTTTATCGGAGTAGAGATAGACTCAAAGCAAATGCGGGTCTATCTTCCTACAGAGAGGATAGAAACATTACAGTCTCAAGTTCGAGCCTTGCTCCTCAATCGCCGAGCCCCAGCCAGGATGGTCCTACAACTGTTAGGTTCCATGTCGGCCACCGTTCTCCTAGTCCCCTTGGCAAGGTTACATATGAGGATTCTCCAGTGGCTCCTGTCAGTCCATTGGTCTTATCAGGATCTCCCTCTCAGTCATTTCATTCTGATCACAGAGACGTGCAAACAGGACCTTCGTTGGTGGCTTCTTTCCTCCAATCTGGATCAGGGGCGACCCTTCATTCCACCACCTCCAGTGGCCACATTGACTACGGACGCCTCCCAGACGGGGTGGGGGGACATTACCTGGGCAGGTCAGTCCAAGGCAAGTGGCAATCAGACGAGAGTTTCCTCCACATCAACATACTGGAAATGAGGGCGGTGCTTCTATCACTGCAAGCACTACACAGTTACCTCCCCCAGGGTATGATTGCCATTCAGTCCGACAACATGTCAGTAGTCTGGTACCTGAACAAGCAGGGAGGGACCAGATCCTATTCCCTTTGCAGAGAGGCCATGAAGGTATGGGATTGGGCGATTGCAACCAAACGTTCTCTGGTAACAACACACATTCCAGGGAGATCCAATGTGATAGCCGACAGACTGAGCAGAACTGTTCTGTCCCCGCATGAGTGGTCTCTGAATGGCAGAGTGGCAACTCAGATTTTCAGAAGATGGGGAACTCCTTGCTGCGACCTTATTCGGAACCCCCCTCAATTCGAAATGCCAACAGTTCTTCTCTCTCACCCCAGTTCCGGGGGAGATTTCCAAGGACGCCCTAGTCCAAGCTTGGCCCACCGGCCTGCTATACGCCTTTCCACCGGTTCCCCTTATTCCCAAGGTGATCCAGAAGGCGATTCGCTTGGAGAGCAAGATGATTTTAATTGCCCCATACTGGCCTCGTCAGGTCTGGTTTCCCTTTCTTCGGAAATATGCACTGGACGGTCCATGGTTCTTGAACCAAGTTCCGGACCTCTTGACCCATCAGTCGGGACTGCATCACCAGTCCCTCCACTCGTTGAAGCTAACAGCTTGGCTCCTCCTCTTCCGACCTTAGTCAGGAACCAGGCTTTGGATCCGGAAGTCATTCATATCTTGTCCTCGGCCCACAAGAATTCTACTAAGAAAATGTATAACAGCAAATGGAAGAGATTTGCTATTTGGGCCCAATTCCGGGGATTAGATCCCATAACTGTCCCGGTATCAGAAGTTCTGAAGTTTTTAGCTTCTCTGTTCAATCAAGGTTCTTCGGTTTCTACCATTAAGGTTCAATTGGCAGCTATTTCCAATTTTCATGAGAGCATAGAACCACCTTTGATGAGCAACAAGTTGTGTAAAGCCTTCATGAAAGGTGCTGGGCTGCTGCCCCGATATCTCATCCCGCTCCACCATGGGACCTTAATGTTGTGCTAGGTGCTTTGACCTCTTCCCCCTTTGAACCGGCAGCAACTTGTGACTTGAAATTTGTTTCTTGAAAGACTGCTTTCTTAGTCGCAATTACATCAGCCAGAAGAGTTTCGGAACTTCAAGCCCTATGTGTCAAACCACCATATCTGGTTTTTCACAAGGATAGAGTATCCCTCAGACCGAATCCATCCTTTGTTCCTAAGGTTTGTTCTAGTTTTTGTCTGCAACAGTCATTGGAACTTCCAGTTTTCTTCCCAAAGTACTCTGAGCAGAATACATCTTTCACACCTTAGATGTTCATAGGCAATTGCGCTTCTATTTGGATAGGACGCACCAAACACGGAAAACAGATCAGTTGTTTGTGTCCTTTTCGGACAATAAATTGGGCAAAGCCGTCACGAAAGTCACTATTGCCAAGTGGATCAGAGACTGTATCAGTCATACTTACTTCATTTCTAATAAAGAGCTTACATCTACTGTGAAAGCTCATTCTACCAGGGCTATGGCTACTTCGGCAGCTTTTCATTCTAAGCTTGCCATTAGTGACATTTGTGCTGCTACTCGGGTCTTCTCCTCACACCTTCATTTCTCATTACAAATTGGACTTGGCATCTCGGGGGCGAGCTTCCTTCGGTTCCACAGTTCTCAGGAGTGTTTTCCAGTGAGCCACCCAGGAATCAGGTGCTAGGGACGCTGTCCCATCAGTACAGAATGTAGGCGAGATAGGATCACATAACATCTTTTAGTTATGTACTTACCATAACTTTAGATGTTTGGGATCCATCTCGCCTACATTCCTAATACCCCACCCTGCTTCCCCCTGCCTTAGAGATCTGAAGAGACCGGACGGGTCGAGTTCAGCCGTTTCATCTTGAAACACCTGGCAATGTTATATCAACAGTCTATGTGTGTGTGCATGTGTGCGGACAAACAAGATCTGGGGAAGCAGTGGTGGTGCATCCTGCCAGTAAGAGACTTCGCTCTATAGTATAGCGTGCAGAGTCGGAGCCGAGGATCGGCTCCGAACCCGTCAGTACAGAATGTAGGCGTGATGGATCCCAAACATCTAAAGTTATGGTAAGTACATAACTAAAAGTTAACCCACCTGTCTTCTCTCATCCTCTCCTAAGACAATTTCTAAGAGGAATCAAAAACATTAATCCTCCAAGGAAACCACCTCTACCTACTTGGGACCTGAATTTCGTGTTGGAAAAACTAACACTTCCTCCCTTTGAACCAGCAGCATCGGCAGATCTACAGTTTTTGTCTTGGAAAACTGCCTTCCTTCTGGCCATAACCTCAGCAAGAAGAGTATCTGAGCTACAAGCTTTAATGGCAGTGCAGCCATTTCTTATCTTTCATCAGGACAGAGTTTCTTTGAGAACCAATCCTACATTCATGCCAAAGGTGGTATCCAGGGTATCTTTGAACCAAGCTATTCACTTGCCTACATTCTTCCCACAACCACAAAATAAAGGGGAGAGACTTCTGCACACCCTGGACATACACAGACAACTGCTCTACTACTTGGACAGAACTAAAAGTTACAGAAAGACTGACCAGTTGTTTGTAGCATATGCTGCTGGGGTACAAGGAAAAGCAATTTCCAAACAGACAATTTCAAAATGGATAGGAAATTGCATTCGTTTTTGTTACTCCTTTCATGGAAAAACTGTGCCAGCTAACATTAGATCTCATTCCACGAGAGCCACAGCCACCACCACAGCCTTCCTAAGAGGGGTGGATACCAAAGACATTTTAGAAGCTGCTACATGGAGCTCAGTGCATACATTTGCCAAGCATTACAATTTACCTTTATACTCCAGATCAGGTTTTGCTACGGCAGTCCTGCAGGGTATCTTAACTACACCATCCTTTACTTAGTACCTCCACCCCCAGATTGGCTATGGTATGCTACCCATATGTGATGACTGCAGATGCATCCTTGAAGGACATAGTACAGTTTTGTACCTACCATAAATGTAGATGTCCGATAGGTATGCATCTGCAGTCAGGTTTACCCTCCCTCCTTCCCCTCTGTGGTATTCCTAGGGTGCTTACACCTCTATTAGCTAGCTGGGGGAATCTGTTATGGTGTATTTGTTTGTATATACATGTATATATATATATATATATATATATATATTTGCAAATGTTTGGAATTTTATTGCATTTCTCCAAATTTAGCCTTCCTAGAGGGCACCTGGCATCTGGGGCAAGAAAAACTGAGGAAGATGGCGTTGGCTGATGCTTTTATACCCCAGACGCTCTGACGTCGGGGAAACTGCGACAGCAGCTGAGGCCAGACCCAGACTTTGGAATCCGGCCGACCGAAGGGCTGCTTGAGGCAGGACAACCCAACCCATATGTGATGACTGCAGATGCATACCTATCGGACATCTACATTTATGGTAGGTACAAAACTGTACTGTTCTGCTGAAGGCATTTGGTGCTCGCCCTTCCTCCTCCTAGGTCACTCCGCCCTTCGAGTTAATGGAGTTAATTGCTCGAAGGGCGTGGGAGGCACCTGACACAGTGGAGCCAGTTCCCAGGAAACCTAACAAATATATAACTGCCCCTCAGGACAAGTCATACCTTACTAAGGGAGTTCCAGTGGACGCTATGGTGGTGGCCGCAGCCACTAAAAAGGAGATGTCCGAATCTTCCTAGTCTGTCCATCCCCCTAACAGAGACTCTAGGACCATGGACAGATATGGGAAGCGCATTTTCAGTTCAGCAACCTTTTCATGCGATTGCTGAACTACTTGACACACTTCACACGATTACAGAGGGATCTAGTCAAAGAGTTGGGAGATACCCTCCTGGGTAATACAGATGTTGCTGTCTCTGATAAGGTTACAGCACAGCTCAATACCCTTACGTCTATTGTGAACTCGTCCATGAGGCTCATCACGTATGCGGCCGAAGGGTTGAGTAGGGCTGCAGCTTCAGCGATTGCTTTTCGTAGACAATCCTGGATGCCGCTGTGCTCCTTTGCGGAAGCCTTCAAGTCTTTTTTTACTAACGCCCCCTTTGATGGTGCCACTCTTTTTGGCCCCAAAGTAAAGGAGACCCTAACCCGGTGTGAGCAGGAGGGAAAGACTCTGTCTGCTGTCGGAGTCCGTTTTTCCACCCCATCCAGACCGTACCCCAAAGGGCAACGAGGTGGAAAGATGTGGTTTCGTAAACCCCAGGGTTCTTTCCCAGGCACACAGGGTGATGCCCCCCCCCCCAGAGGCAGAGGAGGGGGCAGAAATGGAAGACGCCGCCCTGGCTGCAGAGGGGGTCCGCAGAACCAAGGTGACAGGGATACCATCCCTGGGAAGCCTTTCCAGCACTCCTGAGAGGAGGCCCGACTGTCCTGCTCTGGAGGCAGTCGGGGGTTGCTTGGCTTATACCCTCAGGCCTGGCAAAACCTTTCTTCAGACAATTGGGTAAAAAGCATTATTACCAGAGGTTACAAAATTCCCTTTGTATTTCCCCCATTACCACAAAAAAGATTCCCAGATGTACCACCCCATCTGCGAAAACCTGCAGCTATAGAAATCTCAAAGCTGCTAAAAAGAGAGTCATCCAGCCAGTCCCGGCGGACCAAAGAGGATCCGGAACTTACTCAAGGTACTTTTTAGTTCCAAAAAAGACAGGGGACTGGAGGCCAATTCTGGACCTAAGCGCTCTCAATATATTTGTGAAGAAAGAAAAGTTCCGGATGGTCACGCTTCAATCGATCCTTCTGTTTTTACCGAAGGACGACTGGATGTGCTCAATAGATCTCAGGGACGCCTACTACCACATCAAAATGGCCAAAGTGTCCAGACATCACCTGCGCTTCCGGCTGGGAGCCAGCCACTTTCAGTTTCGGGCCCTGCTCTTTGGTCTAACCTCAGCCCCCAGGGTTTTCACCAAATGCATGGCAGTGGTAGCGTCTCACTTGAGACGCCTAGGATTCCGGGTGTTTCCATATCTGGACGACTGGCTCCTTACTGCCACCACCGAGCATCAACTGATACAGGCCAGGGACTACACAATCAGCCTTTGTGCTCAGCTAGGGATTTCGATAAATTTCGAAAAATCTTTGTTACAGCCCTCGCAGCATATTTAATTTATAGGGGCAGATCTAGATACCCGTTCTTCGCTACTATAACTCCCCGCCACAAGAATAGCTTCCCTGCAAGAACACGTATCTCTCCTGCTATTGTCCAAAAAGTCCCCAGCCAATCTAGTCCTGAAAGTCTTAGGGCTTATGTCAGCTTCCCTCATTGCAGTTCCCATGGGGAGGCTACACATGAGAGTTCTTCAATGGCTGCTGTTCTCACAGTGGTCGTTCCAGCAGTTACCGCTGACACACGAGATTCACATAACGAATACCTGCAAAACACGCCTGTCTTGGTGGTTACAGAATCACAACTTCTTCAGCGGCCGACCGTTTGTGTTACCCAAACCAACAGCCACAGTGACCACGGACGCTTCCCTGATAGGGTGGGGGGCATCTTTCAGGGACAGACAGTCCAAGGCGAATGGTCCAGCGTAGAGTACAATCTGCACATAAATGTTCTAGAGATGAGGGCAGTGTTTCTAGCATTGCAACACTTCCCCCTTCTACCTCTAGGGACTATTGCAGTACAGACGGACAATATGTCCGTAGTTTGGTACATAAACAAACAGGGAGGAACCAAGTCTTACCAGTTGTGCAGAGAGGCCATGAGAATTTGGCAATGGGCAGAGTCCACGGGTCGCTTTCTAATAGCAACGCACATCCCGGGGTTATCCAACATCATAGCGGACAGGTTGAGCAGAGCCATCCTGTTACCTCACGAGTGGTCCCTCAATAAGAAAGTAGCGGAAAGGATTTTCCGCAAATGGGGCCAGCCTTGCTGCGATCTGTTTGCGTCTCCAATGAACACCAAATTCTGAAGCTACTTTGCCCTTTTACCCCCTCCAGGGGATGTCCCCAGGGATGCTCTGATTCACGATTGGCCCCCGGGTCTCCTGTACGCGTTCCCTCCTATACCACTGATCCCGAAATTTCTTCAGAAAGCCAAAGACCAGGAGAGGACTATAATTCTCATTGCCCCATTCTGGCCTCGACAGATTTGGTTCCCCTTTCTTCAAGCCCATCAAATACAGGAGCCCTGGATTCTGGACCCAGTGCCAGATCTGCTGACTCATTTGTCAGGAGCTCCTCACCCGTCGCTTCTATCCCTCAAGTTAGCAGCCTGGCTGCTCCGCTTCCCTACTTAGCCAGGTCTGATCTTCTTTCTCCGGCGGTTCAGAACATTCTGGTCGCCTCTCATAAGGCTTCCACTACTAAGATCTATTCTAGTAAGTGGAAACGTTTCGTCTACTGGGTGACTACACAGCATTTGGATCCTTTAGTAGCCCCCCTAAACAAGATTTTGGAATTCCTGTCCATTCTGTTTCACCAAGGAGCATCTACTGCCACTTTAAAAGTTCAGTTGGCTGCTATTTCCAACTTTCACATAGGAGAAAACGGAGTTCCTATTATGGCTCATAGGCTTTGTAAGGCCTTCATGAAAGGGTCTTTTCATCTCAGACCAACAGTTAGGTCACCTACAGCTCCTTGGAATCTAAATTTACTTTTGTCCCAGTTGATTTTACCACCCTTTGAACCAGCTTCTTCCTGTTCCTTAAAGTTCTTGTCCTGGAAAACTCTTTTCCTAGTAGCTATCACTTCAGCCAGACGAGTATCAGAATTTCAGGCACTTTCCATCAAACAGCCGTATTTAATTTTTCACCCTGACAGGGTATCATTATGCACCAACCCTTCCTTTCTCCCTAAGGTCTGTTCGGTTAACAACATTAATCAATCCATTGAGCTTCCTACATTTTTCAAAAAACACTCCAACAAGCTGGAATATATGTTACACAAATTGGATCTTCATAGACAACTCAGATTCTACCTGGATAGAACTAAGGACCATAGGAAAGCGGACCAACACTTTATATCCTTTGCGGACAACAAAAAGGGCATGGCAGTGACTAAGCGTACACTTTCTAAATGGCTAACTGATTGTATAACCTTTGTGTATTCTGCTTCAAATCAGATTTTGCCCACCAAACCAAAGGGACATTCTTCTAGGTCAGTTTCCACATCTCTGGCTTATGCGGCTCGTCTGCCATTGGACACTATTTGTGCAGCCGCCACTTGGTCTAAACCGCATACATTCGTCACTCATTATAAAGTTGATAAGACTTCCAGGGATAGAGCATCTTTTGGTTCCACTGTGCTCAGGAACGTTCTTCCATGAGTCACTCAGGGTAACGGAGCTAGGGACGCTACCCATGTGTAAGAACAAACGGCGAGATTGAACACTTTCACATAAAGAAGTTATGTCCTTACCATAACGTTCCATGTGGAGTGTTCATCTCGCCTTTGTTCTTACATCCCCACCCTCAGGTCTGGAAGAACGTACGGATTTAGAAGTCTGGTCTATTTGTCTCCCACTAGTGGTCTCTCTGTTGTTTCTACTGGCTTGAGCTAGTTTACGCTCCTTATGTATTCCTTTATTATTGATTACCTTTGTTATTGCTGGATCTGGTATTGTTTGCAAACTAGATCTGAGGTAGAGGCAGAGGGAATTGTGGGAGGTAGGTTGGTCTCGAGCTTCTCCTAGATGCAGAGCTTTGCTAAGCGGCCGACTCGGAGCCGATGATCGGCTCCGACATCCATGTGTAAGAACAAAGGCGAGATGAACACTCCACATGGAACGTTATGGTAAGGACATAACTTCTTTTTTGTCTTGTGGTAAACAAATATCTCATAAGGACTTCCATTCTTACTGCCTTCCCTGCCTTGGCCCAGACCACGATGTCTCTGCCTGTGCTTGCTTCAATAAGCGCACACTCAGGCGCCGGGCAGAATTTGCTGAAGACTTTTTTGGGGAAAATTACTCCTATATCATGCCGTCAGAACAACCGACAACACATATTTCCAAAAAACGGAAGGACCGGGACCGACATTCTCGGCCCCGCAACTTCCACCGACACCACGCCAAAACCTACCGCAAGTGCATCGGTCTCCTCGGAGGCAGTAATGCAACCGCTCCAGACCAACGACACCGCTTTACCGCACACTTCGGTCCCGGAGGCTTCCCTGGTGCCGGTTGTTGATTTTCCTCCTGAAACCGAAACCCAAGTTTTGCCTGACACCATTCCAGTGGACAAAGTTACTCCTGCATGTGGGGCAGCTAGGCCTCCGGTGTTTATGTCCATCGAGGCCTACACATGCTAAGGTTGCCAGCCAGGCTAAGTCTCACCCTCCTAAATCTTTTCCTCAGGGTCCCACTTCAGATAAACAGATCATGACTTTAGCTGCAGATCTTATTTCATTACTCAGAGGCTCTCAGGCTCATCCAGACAGGGGTTCTCAGCCGTCTGCAGACAAAAGGCCTAGGGTTGAGCAGACAGATACCTTTTCCTCAGATGAAGCCTCTGGCGACTCAGGTCATTCAGATTCCCAGGAAGAATCCTTCCAGGCCTACGAGGATTCTGATGCTGATGAATCTATTCCCTCTGCCTCTCCTCCTGAGGATATTTCTTTCGGGGAAATTCTCCACTCCATGAGAGAGCATTTTCAGTGGCAGGGCCAGGATTTCTCCGACTCCAGGAAAAGGCTTCGTATTTTCCTAAAGTTACCCCAGCACAGGCCTTTAGCTATTCCACCTGTGTTAGATGTATTGGATGATGTGTACTCAGACTCGAGTGCTTCTCCTGATTCTCTCCCTCCTGCTCCTGTCAAGCCAGACAGATATTACAGGGTTCCTGAAACTCATAAACATCTCTTTACGGCCCACTCTGTTGATCTAGAAACTATTTCCCAGGGGCCCAAAGGAGTGGCCACTTCCACGGCCAAAAATCCTTTGCCCACAGACAGGGAATCTAGGTCCCTGGAGAGGTGGGGCAGAAAAGTTTATACCTCAACCACCCTTGCCATGAGGGCACTTAACTGTCTTTTTCATATGTTTCAGTATCAGGATTTCTTGATGGATGATTTGCAGAAAAAGTTAGCCTCTCCTGAGCCTTTAGATAGAAAGGCCTTGCAGGATTTGGTTCATAATACTCAGCAGGTTAGCAATCATTTTCTTCAGTGTGGTTATGATGCATTGGAAGCTTCATGTAGGGCAGCTATGACCGGGGCTGTCATACGTAGACATGCTTGGTTGAAAGAACAGGCATTGGCAGATCATGTTAAAGTAAAGCTTCTAGATGCACCTCTGGAAAAACACAAGCTGTTTGGTGCTAATGCTCAGGATGTGTTGAAATCAATTGAGGAAAAGGCTAAATCAGTACAAACAGTCAAAGATTTCCTCCAGGTTCAGCCACCAAGGTTCAGCAGGAATTGGCCTTCGAAGAATTGGTCCTTTCCAGACACTGACAAGTTCCAAAGGGGAAAAAACAGGCGTGCTCGAGGTAGAGGGCAATACCTAGGCTCCTACAGGGGCCGCCAATGGCAACCGACTAATCAGAGAAGTGGCGCAGGGACTTCTACTGCTCCACAGGGACAATCACAATGACTTGACTTTGACACCGCCGACCAAGGCTCAAAGAGAAGCACCTTTAGGCAGAAAATTATCCTTATTTTCAAAAAATTGGCACGTTTTAACAAAGGACAAATGGATTCTGGACATAATAGACAAAGGTTACAGGTTCCACTTCCATACCTTACCAACAAGACAAGGCATGCCAAACCTGCCACAAAATCAAAGGGCAGAGGCACTAATACAGGTTTCAAAGCTGCTACAAATCAAAGCAATAGAAAAGGTTCCTCCTCAGGAACAAGGCCAGGTATTCTTCCTTGTTCCAAGAAAAGAAAAGCAATGGAGACCTATACTGGACTTGTCCGCTCTAAACACTTTTCTCATTGTGCCAAAATTCAAAATGCTGACGTTACAGCAACTTCTTCCCATGCTGGGCAAGGGGTCTTGGCTGGTTACTCTGGACCTCAAGGAGGCATACCTACATGTCCCAATCAGACACAGTTGCAGAAGATACCTCAGATTTCTTGCAGGGTCAGAGCATTATCAATTCTCAGCATTGCCTTTTGGCTTATCTACTGCGCCCAGAGTATTCACGAAATGCCTGGCATCAGTAATTGCACACTGCAGACTCCAGGGGATACAAATATACCCTTACCTGGACGACTGCCTTATACAAGCGGACAGCAAGCAAGCCTTGATAAGAAACTTGAACTATGTCATTCACTTACTACAGGCTTTGGGATACACAGTCAGCATTCAAAAATCAAGACTACTGCCATCCCAACAAATAATTTTTCCAGGAGCCAAACTGGACACAAACTCACAAATGGCTTTCCTCACAGAAGAAAAACAAGAACAATTACCAGATTACTTCAAAAGCCTAGCAAAGCACACCCAGATGACTGCAAGGAAAATCCTGCAGGCCCTGGGTTTCATGGCATCTTGCATTCTTCTGATTCAACTGGCAAGACTACACATGAGAAAAATACAATGGTACCTAAAAAGTTTATGGTCTCAACACAGCCACAACTTAGAAGCAATTATTCCACTCATTCCATGTCTACAAAAGGAATTTTTGTGGTGGGCACAAGCAAGCCAGCTAAACAAAGGCATGCCCTTCAACAAACCTCAAGCAAGCCAAACCATTACAACAGACGCCTCAGATCATGGATGGGGGACGCACATGGAGGGCAGATGCATTCAAGGGCAATGGGCACCCCGGGAAGTGCATCTACACATCAATCAAAAAGAGATGTTGGCAGTGATTCATGCAATCGAGGCCTTCGGAAAATTTCTTCAGCAAGGTCAACTGCTAATAAAGACAGACAACACCACTGTTATTTGGTACATAAACAGGGAGGCACTCATTCTTACCCCCTCTGCAGGCTAACAATGACTCTTTGGGAAAAGGCCCTGAAACTGAACATACAGTTGCAATCCCAGTTTGTTCCAGGCAAGGACAATGTTCTGGTGGACAGTCTAAGCAGAAACATCTTGAACCCGCACGAATGGATGTTGCATCCAGACATTTTTTCACAAATAACTCATGCATGGGGGAGGCCGGACATAGACCTCTTTGCCTCACACCTCTTTGCCTCACACCTCAATCATCATCTGAAGAAGTTCTGCTCGAGGACACACCATCCTCAAGCCTTGAGAATGGATGCTCTCTCCTTCAGCTGGAACTCTCTAACAATCTATGCATTCCCACCTCTACCATTAATGACCAAGGTGTTACTGAAGATCAAAGCAGAACAACCGAAAGGCATTTTGATAGCTCCAGACTGGCCAAGACAGCACTGGTATCCATTACTAAGGAGCATAACTCGCACCAAGCCGTGGCCCCTGCCTCAATGGCCTCTGCTTCTGACTCAGCACAATTACAGGACGTTTCATCCCAACCTGCAAATATTACAGCTGACAGCTTGGGGGGTTCCATGACTTCTCCCCATATCTCTCTCTCCAAGAAAGTTCAAGAGATCTTACTGGAAGCACGCAAACCTTCCACCAGAAAAACTTACTCAGCCAAATGGAAGAGATTCAACATCTGGAATGCCAGCAAGGGTCAGGATGCATCAGTAATGAGCATCCCACAGATACTAGAATACTTGGCAGAAATGCTACATAATGGCCTTTCATATTCTTCCATAAAAATACACGCTTCAGCAATTTCAGCAAAATACAACAGTGATCCACCTGTGTTTTCACATCCTTTGCTAATACAGTTACTAAGAGGGATTAAGAATATCAAACCTCCCAGAAAACCACCAGTGCCTGCATGGGACCTCAACTTCGTGTTGGAAAAATTAACTCTCCCTCCTTTTGAGGCAGCAGCATCTTCAGAATTGCAATTTCTCTCCTGGAAAACAGTTTTCCTGTTGGCAATTACCTCATCAAGAAGAGTCTCGGAGATACAGGCCCTCATGGCAGTACCTCCATTTCTCATTTTTCATCAGGACAGAGTTTCTTTAAGAACCAATCCTTCATTCATGCCAAAAGTGATATCCAGGGTGTCTCTAAATCAAGCAATTCACCTGCCTACCTTCTTTCCCAATCCTCAAAATAAAGGAGAAAAGCTGCTACACATTTTGGACATACACAGACAATTGCGCTACTACTTGGACAGAACAAAAGCCAACAGAAAGTCTGACCAACTATTTGTAGCTTACGCTGCTGGAGTACAAGGAAAGGCAATTTCCAAACAAACAATTTCAAAATGGATTGGACACTGCATCAGATTCTGTTACTCTTTCCATGGAAAAGGTGTGCCAGCCAATATCAGGCCACACTCCACCAGAGCTATAGCCACCTCCACAGCCTTTCTAAGAGGGGTGGCTACAAAGGACATTCTAGAAGCTGCTACATGGAGCTCCATGCATACATTTTCCAAACACTACAACCTGCCTTTATATTCCAGATCCCGAGCAGGCTTTGCTTCGGCAGTCCTGCAGGGCATTTTAGCTACACCATCTTTATCTTCGATCCTACCACCCCCAGCTTGGCTATGGTATTCAACCCATATGTAAGGACTGCAGTTGCATTCTTGAAGGACATAGTACAGTTTTGTACCTACCATAAATGTAGATGTCCGATAGTTATGCAACTGCAGTCAGGTTTTCCCTCCCTCCTACCCCTCTGTAAATTATCCTTTTTGGGTCCACTCCCCTTTTCCAAATTAGCTGGGGAAATCTGTTATGGTGCATCTGTTTATTACTTTTGTGCATGTCTGGAATTTTTTATCCAGTCTCTAATTTTAGCCTTCCTTGGAGGGCACCTGGCATCTGGGGCAAGAAACACTGAAGAAGATGGCGTCGACTGATGCTTTTATACCCCAGCCGCTCTGACGTCGGGGAAGAGGCGACATCAGCCAACGCCGGACCCAGACTTTGGAATCCGGCCAACCGAAGGGCTGCCTGAGGCAGGACAACCCATATGTAAGGACTGCAGTTGCATATCTATCGGACATCTACATTTATGGTAGGTACAAAACTGTACTTTCTCCTGCTGTCAGGCGGGTCCTCGGTCGGCCGAATTCCAAAGTCTAGGTCTGGCGTCGGTTGTCGTCGCTTCTTGACTGACATCAGTGCGACAGGGGTATAAAGGAACCAGCCGACGCCATTTTCTTCAGTCTTTTTTGCCGCACAGTTCCCGAAGCAGAAGCAGTTCGCAAGTGCCGGTCGGCCAGCTCCTGAAATTACGAAAATTTTGAAACCGAAGTCTTCTTGAAAGCGAAGTACCCCATTGGGGAATCTTTTCTTGCCTCAGACCGATGTCAGACAAAGTTAATAATTGTATTTCATGTGGGAAGCAAATACCGCATAAGGATTTCCATTCCCTCTGTATTCCTTGTTTAGGCCCAGACCACGACGTCTCGGTCTGTCGCTTTTGTGCTACATTCAACAAACGCACCATTAAGCGTCGGGCGGAGTTCGCCCAGCATTATTTTGGCAAAACATTTAACTATATTATGTCGTCGGATACTCCGACTCCAGTTTTGTCTAAAAAGCGCAAAGATAAGGACCGACACACGAGGTCCGCGGCCTCTACCGACACCATGCCAAAGCCGACTACACGTGGTCCGGTTCTCAGTGAGGTGCCTACGCAGCCCCTGACTACCGACGACACTTCATTGGCGGTGTCTCCTGTGCCCGAGGTCGCAGGCTCCTCGGCCCACACCCCGACTACAGATACCGAAGCCACTCTTGGCGTTGAATCTCAAAATGTGGACAGGTCTACCTCCTCTCAAGGTGTCTTCAGACCTTCCTCCTCTTTTTCCATCAAGGCTTTCACTAAGTCTAAAGCTGCCATGCATTTTAAGAGACAAGCTACTCAGGGCCCATCTCCAGGCCCCATGCCTAAAAAACAGATGCTTAAAATGGCTGAGGATTTAATTACTCTTATCAGGGGTTCGCAACCCCCTCTGGACAAAAGGCCCAGAGTGGAGGAAGAATCCCCCTCCTCTGATCAGGGCTCCATTATTTCAGAGCACTCTGATGATCAGGAACATTCTTACTCCCCTTTTGAAGACTCTGATGCAGAGGAGTCCATTCCTTCTGTATCCCCCCCAGAGGATTACTCATTTGGGGAAACTTTGCTTACCTTAAGGGAACACTTCCACTGGGAAGGCCAAGATTATTCAGATTCCAAGAAAAGACTAAGGGAATTTCTCTTGCTACCTCAGCACAGGCCTCTGGCTATACCTCCTGTCTTGGACGTCCTAGATGATGTCTACTCGGAGGCCTACCTTAACCCGGATTCTCTACCTCCAGCCCCAGTTAAGCCTGACAGGTACTACAGGGTTCCTGACTCTCACCAATTTCTATACAAAAGCCATGCTGCTGACCCAGAAACCATCTCTCAGGGCCCCAAGGGAATTAAGGCCTCCACTGCTAAAAATCCATTACCTTCCGAGAGAGATTCCAGATCCTTAGAAAGGTGGGGAAAAAAGGTATATACCTCTGCTACCTTAACCATGAGGGCATTAAACTGTCAGTTCCATATGCTAAAATACCAACAGTTTCTGTTATCACAATTGAAAAGTAAAATGTCACAACCTGAACAACCAGAATTGAAGGAGTTGCAGGATTTGATGCATAGTGCAGAACAAGTGGGTAAGCATACCTTACAATGTGGTTTTGATGCTCTAGAGGCCTCATGTAGAGCTGCTGTTACAGGATCAGTCATGCATAGACATGCCTGGCTCAAGGAACAAACCTTGCCAGATCATGTCAAAGCAAAATTGCTAGATGCCCCTCTACAAAAGGATGTATTATTTGGTGCTAATGCTGAGGAGGTATTAAGGAAAATGGAGGAAAAGGCTAAATCAATGCAAACTGTGAAATATTTTCTACAGGTACAACCCCCACGTTTCAGTAGAAATTGGCCTTCCAAAAATTGGTCCTTTCCAGCCATGGACAGACCCCAAAGAGGTAGATACAGGCGCCCGAGGGGCAGAGGACAATCTCAAGGATCATTTAGAGGCAGACAATGGCAACCTCCTACACAGAGAGGTGGTGAGGACAACTCGCAACCATTCAGAAAGCAAGCCCAATGACTTTCCCCTTTGCATGCCGAGCAAGACTCAAATGGCAGCACCCTTAGGCGGAAAACTGGCATTATTTTCAAAAAATTGGCATATTGTCACAAAAGACAAATGGATCCTGGACATTATAAACAGAGGGTACAGATTCCATTTTCACACCCTTCCAAAAATGAGAGGCATGCCAAACCTGCCACACAATCAAAGGGCAGAAGCACAAAGGCAAATTACAGATCTCATAGACATGAAAGCTATTCAAGAGGTACCTACGCACGAACAAGGTCAAGGTTTTTATTCCAGACTATTCCTGGTACCAAGGAAGGGAAAAGATTGGAGACCTATTTTGGACATATCCATCCTAAACACTTTTCTACTCGTACCAAAATTCAAGATGCTCACTCTGCAGCAGCTTCTTCCCATGCTGGGCAAGGAGTCTTGGCTGGTAACATTGGACCTCAAGGAGGCATACGTGCATGTCCCAATCAGACAAAATTGCAGAAGATACCTCAGATTTCTTGCAGGTTCAACCCATTATCAATTCTCTGCATTGCCCTTTGGCTTATCTACTGCGCCCAGAGTATTCACGAAATGCCTGGCATCAGTAATTGCCTACTGCAGACTTCAAGGGATACAAATATACCCCTATTTGGACGACTGCCTGATCCAAGCGGACAGCAAGCACATTCTTCTGAAACATCTGGCTTATGTAATAATGTTGTTGAACTCTCTGGGATACACAGTCAACAAAAAGAAATCAAGACTAATACCCTCTCGGAAGATAATTTTCCTGGGTGCCAACTTGGACACAAACACCCAGATGGCCTACCTCACGCCAGAGAAGCAGGGGCAACTAACTCAATACTTCACAGCACTAGCAAATTGCACCAGGCTAACTGCAAGGAAAATCCTGCAGGCCCTGGGATTCATGGCATCTTGCATCTTACTAATCCCATGTGCAAAGCTGCATATGAGGAAACTTCAATGGTACCTGAAAAACCTATGGTCTCAACACAGCCACAGTTTGGAAACAATAATACCACTAATTCCATGTCTGCAAAAGGAATTTCTGTGGTGGGCTCAAGCATGCCAAACAAACACAGGTCTTCCATTCAGCAAGCCTCAAGCAAATCAAGTCATCACAACAGACGCCTCGGACTACGCCTGGGGGGGTGCACATGACACATCGGTGCATTCAGAGCAAATGGTCCCAAAAAGAAAAGCACCTTCACATCAATCAAAAGGAAATGCTAGCAGTAATAAATGCTGCTATAGCTTTCAAAGACCTTCTGCAACCAGGTCAACTATTGATAAGAACGGACAACACCACAGTTATGTGGTACATAAACAAACAGGGGGGAACACATTCATACCCCCTATGCAGACTGGCCATGGACTTACAAATCGAACTACAAGCACAGTACTTGTCAGGCAAGGAAAACACGCTGGCAGACAACCTAAGCAGAAATATGACAGATCCACACGAATGGAAGTTGCATCCAAAAGTTTTTACAGAGATAATCCAAGCATGGGGAAGGCCAGACATAGATCTCTTTGCCTCCCACAAAAATCACCAATTGACAAAATTCTGCTCAAGGATTTTCCACCCAAAGGCCTGGGTCCTCTTTCAGTTGGACATCAATGACAGTTTATGCCTTCCCACCTCTTCCTCTGCTGCCCAAAGTTCTATTGAAAACCAGAGCAGACAGACCAAAGACGATTCTCATTGCTCCAGACTGGCCAAGACAACACTGGTACCCACTCCTGAGGAGCCTGACGCATTCCCCACCATGGATTCTGCCTCTAATGCCTCTTCTCCTGACTCAGCACAGCTTCAAAACTCTTCACAGCCAGCTAAAAACACTCAATCTAGCCGCATTGAAGATTCCTTAGCATCACAGCAGACCCTACTCTCCAAGGAGGTGCAGGATGTCATTTTGGAGGCCAGAAGGCCGTCAACTAGAAAAGCTTACTCTGCAAAATGGAAACTGTTTTGTCTCTGGAATGAGAAAAAAAGCCAGTATCCTGGAAAACTGAATCTACCTCAAATACTACAGTATCTAGCTGAGCTGCTAAGCAGTGGACTTTCATTCCCCACCATCAAAATCCATGCCTCTGCCATTTCTGCAGAATACAACACTGATCCACCCTTATTCTCTCACCCTCTCTTAAGACAGTTCCTCAGAGGGGCTAAGAATCTAAAACCCCCAAGGAAACAACCAATACCTGCTTGGGATTTCAATTTAATTCTGGAAAAACTGACCTTGCCTTCCCTTTGAGCCAGCTGCCTCATCAGATTTGAAATATTTGTCCTGGAAAACAGTTTTCCTTCTGGCTATTACCTCAGCTCGTAGAGTTTCAGAACTACAAGCTCTCCTGGCTGTGCAGCCTTTTATCATCTTCCATCAGGACAGAGTTTCCTTACGAACCAATCCGCCCTTTATGCCAAATGTGGTATCCAGGGTAGCTTTGAATCAGGCCATACACTTACCTACCTTTTATCCTAATCCTCAAAACAAAGGGGAGAGATTACTACATTCTTTGGACATCCACAGACAACTGCGTTATTATTTGGACTGAACAAAGCCTTTCAGAAAATCAGAACAGCTCTTTGTGTCCTATGCTACAGGAGCTCAAGGAAAGCCAATTTCCAAACAGACAATCTCAAAATGGATAGCCCACTGCATACGCTTTTGCTATTCTTTTCATGGCAAAACTGTACCTACAGGCATCAGATCTCACTCCACAAGGGCCACAGCTACCGCTGCAGCTTTCCTCAGAGGAGTTCCTACCAAAGATATTTTGGAAGCAGCCACTTGGAGTTCTGTGCACACCTTTTCCAAGCACTACCACCTACCATTATACTCCAAAACTAGAGCAGGCTTTGCCACTGCAGTCTTGCAGGGCATCCTGGCTCCTCCTAGTTCCACCTAGTGCCTACCACCCCTTCTTAGCTTTGGGATTCTACCCCTCTGTTATGACTGCAGCTGTATGCACGATGAACATAGTACAGTTTTGTACCTACCATAAATTTAGATGTTCGAGTGCTAATACAGCTGCAGTCCAGGTTTCCCTCCCTCCTTCCCCTCTTGGGACAGGCCTATTGGCTAACACCTCCTCATACAACCTGATTGGGGTATTCATTTATGGTGTATTTGCTTGCAACTACTGTATTTTGATTATATTGCATTGCTTTATTACACAAATTTATGTATTGGCTTCCTTCTGGGGGCACCTGACATCTGGGGCAAGAAAAACTGATGAAAATGGTGTCGGCTGGTTCCTTTATACCCCTGTCGCACTGACGTCAGGGAAGAAGCGACGACAACCGATGCCGGACCTAAACTTTGGAATTCGGCCGACCGAGGACCCGCCTGACGGCAGGAGAACCCATCTGTTGTGACTGCAGCTGTATTAGCACTCGAACATCTACATTTATGGTAGGTACAAAACTGTACTTTGCAGTCATTGCATTTGGGTAATCTGCTGGCAGGTTGCCCTCAGTTGGCCTGAATAACAAAGTCTTGGGTCCTGCGTCAGTTGCTGTCTCCTTTTCTATGACGTCAGGGGTATAAAACATGCAGCCGATGCCATTTTATTCATTCTTTCTTGCCTTGCGGTGCCCGAAGCAGAAGCAGTTTGCACGTGCCGGTTGGCCGACTCCTGAAATTTTCGCATTCGAGTTTCAGAACCGAAGTCTTAAAACTAAAGCTATGTACCCCGTTGGGAAAACTTTTTCTTGCTCCTTACCGATGTCAGTAAAAGTTAATAATTGCATTACTTGTGGGAAGCAAATACCTCATAAGGATTTTCATTTGTACTGTATTCCTTGCCTAGGCCCAGATCACAACGTGCCTTGCTGTTGGTTTTGTGCTAGATTTAACCAACACACTATTAAGCATCGGTATATTTTTGCTTCTAAATATTTTGGTTCAAGATTTAATTATCCTGAAATGTCATTGGTTAGCAATCCGACTACCGGAGTTCACAAAACCGCGAAGAAAAAGGGACCGTCGGGGTCCAAATCTGACGAAGCTTCTCCTAAGCCAGTCGCCGGTTCTCAGTGAGGTGCTTTCACAGCCCCTGATGCCCACTACTTTTGAGTCGCAGGCCTCTCCCGAGACCCATTCAGAATCCGGTATGCCGCGAGATTCTCAGAGTATTGAACCTGTGGATGTCTCTCCCTTGGATGGGTCTGGAACCGCTGAGCAGGCACCGGCTTCTGAAGGTGTTTTCAGGTCTCAACATTTTTATATTAAACCGACGCCAGCCTCAAAAACAAGGTAAAAAACATCTATGTCTAAAAAACTGACGCATGAGCCACGTGTTCAGGCCCCTATGCCTAAAAAACAGATGATCAGAATGGCTGAGGATTTAATTACCTTGATCAGGGGTTCCCAACCCCCACCCTGCTAAGAGGCCTAGGCAAGGCACTGATTATGAATCTTCAGATCAGGTTTCCATTTCTTCTGATTCCTCTTCTGATCAGGAATTTTCTATTCCACCTTATGAGGATTCTGATGCAGAAAAATCCATCCCATCTGCATCTCCTCCTGAGGATTACTCTTTTGGAGAGACTTTGCATACTTTAAGGGAACATTTTCATTGGGAGAGTCAGGACTTATTTGAATAAAAAAAAAAGAGGCTTGGGGATTTCCTTCTTCCTCAGCATAGGCCTTTGGCAATACATCCTGTATGATGTGTTATCAGAATCGAGCATGGCTCCTGATCCCCTGCCTCCAGCTCCTAGTAAGCCAGACAGATATTACAGGGTTCCTGACTCCCACAAGTTTGTATTCAAAAATCCTGCTGCTGATCCTGAGACTATTTCTCAGGGTCTCAAGGGTGTAAAGGTCTGTACAGCCAAAAATCCTACCCCCTCTGACAGAGATTCCAGGGTGCTGGATAGATGGGGAAAGAAGGTTTATATATCTGCAACCTTGGCCATCAGGGCCTTAAACTGCCAGTTTCATATGCTTAAATATCAACAGCATGTTATGGGCTTACTGAAATAGAAAATGATGTTGATTTCTGATTGTGTGGAAAATAGTTACAGGAATTATTGCATTCAGCAGAACAGGTTGGAAAGCATACTTTGCAATGTGGTTTTGATTCCTTGGAGGCCTCTTGTAGGGCTGTCATTACTGGATCTGTGATTAGAAGACATGCCTGGCTCAAGGAGCAAAATCTGCCTGATCATGTTAAAGCTAAATTATTGGATGCCACTTTGCAGCATGATATTCTGTTTGGTAATAAGGCAGAAGAGGTTTAAAGAAAATGGAAGACAAAGCTAAATCTATGCAAACTGTAAAAGATTTCTTGCAAGTGCAGCCACCCAGGTACAGCAGGCACTGGCCTATAAAAATTGGTCCTTTCCTGTGTCCAACAGAGCCACTCAAGGCAAATCCAGGCACTCAAAAGGTTCCAGATACCAATCACAGGGTTCTTTACAGGCCAAAGCAATGGGGTGCCTCCACCTCCAGAACTGGAGGAAACAAAGCACAACCCTACAGTAAGCAGTCTCAATGACTTTCCTCTACCATTACCAAGCACTTAACTTTTGGCAGCCCCCTTGGGGGGAAAGCTAGCACTTCATGCTCAAAATTGGCAGTTAATTACCCAGGACAAGTGGGTATTAAACATAGTATCCCAGGGGTACAGATTTCATTTCCATACTCTGCCAATTCCAAACGGATGGCCGGATCTGCCACAAAACCAATGGGCAGAAGCCCAGAAACAAGTCATGTCCCTCATGGATATGGGGGCTGTTCACCCGGTACCTGTAAAGGAAAAAGGACAAGGATTTTATTCAAGACTGTTCCTGGTACCCAGAAAAGACAATTCATAGCGTCCAGTACTGGACTTACCGATTTTAAACACGTTCCTGGACATTCCAAAATTCAAAATGCTGACTTTACAGCTACTGCCTATGCTAGGCAGGAATGCTTGATTAGTAACTCTAGACTTGGGCATACTTGCATATCCCAATAAGGGAATGATGCAGAAGATACCTCTGCTTCAAAGCAGGTTTTTTGCATTACCAATTCTCTGCACTGCCTTTTGGCTTATCTACTATGCCCAGGGTCTTTACAAAGTGCCTGGCACCAGTAATTGCATTATGCAGACAAAGAAGCATTCAAATTTATCCTTATCTGGGCAACTGTCTCATTCAAGCAGAGGACAAGGACACTCTTCTTCAACATCTGGCGTTTGTAAAAAGGCTTCTAGCATGCCTTGGGTACACCATAAATGAAAAGAAATCCCAACTGGTACCCTCTCAAATAATTACATTCCTGGGTGCAAGTTTGAATAAAACTGCCCAGATGGCTTACCGTACGCCAGACAAACAAAGGCATCTGACAACATACTTCACACAAATGGCAACAAAAACCCAGTTATCTGCAAGACAAATTCTGCAGGCTTTGGGGTTCATGGCATCCTGCATTCTACTAACTCCATATGCAAGACTGCATATGAGGAAACTACAGTGGTATCTAAAAGGTTTATGGAATCAACATTGTCACAGTGTGGCAACAATGATTCCTGTCATTCCCTGCCTACAACAGGAGTTTCTTTGGTGGGCAGAGACATGTCACAAGAACATGGGACGATATTTCACTCTACCCCCTGCCTCCCAAACCCTAACTACAGACTCATCAGACTATGCTTCGGTTGCCCACCTGGCGGGGAGATGCATTCAGGGCATATGGAGCCCAAAACAAATGCATCTGCATATCAACCAAAAAGAGATGTTAGCTGTTCAGAATGCCCTGACAGCCTTCAAGGACTTACTTCATCCAGGACAACTACTGGTAACGACGAACAACACCACAGTTATGTGGTACATAAATAAGCAGGGGGGGTACACATTCCTACCCCCTTTGCAGACTAGCCATGGCATTGTGAGACACAGCCTTGACTTACCAAGTCATCTTCAAGCTCAATTCCTGCCAGGAAAACAAAATACTCTGGCAGATGACCTAAGCAGAAATCTTATGGACCTCACGAGCGGAAACTGGATCCACAAGTCTTCAGCATGATAACAGTGAAATGGGGGAGTCCGGACATAGATCTATTTGCCTCTCCCCAGAATTATCAACTGGACAAATTCTGCGCAAGGACTTGTCACAGACGAGCATGGAAAGTGAATGACCTATCCTTCAGTTGGAAAAACCTATCAGTCTGCGCCTTTTCTCCTTTGCCTCTTCTTCCCAAGGTCTTACTAAAGGTCAGACAGGAAAAACCAAAAGTGATCCTAATTGCCCTGGACTGGCCTCGCCAGCACCGGTACCCAATTCTAAGGAATATGTCTCAACTCCCTCCTTGGTACTTGCCTCAAATACCTCATCTACTGTCTCAGCAGAACAGTCAAATTCTGCACAATAACAATCCAAACTGTGAATCTGGCAGCATGGCTGATCATGTAATTATTCAAACAGCACCTCTCAGTAAATCTGTGATGGATGTCATTTTGGAAGCCAGAAGGCCTAGTACTAGAAAATCTTATGCTGATGAGTGGAAGAGATTCTGTGCTTGGAACCAAGCACAAGGGACGGACACAGCAAAGCCAAATATTCCTCAGATTTTACAATACTTGACTGAGATGCTTGACAAGGGCCTGTCTTTTTCATCAATAAAAATCCATGCCTCTGCCATCTCGGCTCATTACAACACAGAGCCTCCCATCTGCTGCTAAAACAGTATCTCAGAGGGGCCAAAAATTTAAGGCCTCCCAGAAGATCACCAACTCCTACATGGGACCTCAATTTTGTGTTGGAAAAGCTCACCCTGCCTCCATTTGAACCAGCAGCTACTGTGGATATAAAGTTTTTATCTTGGAAAACAGCTTTCCTTCTGGCAATCACTTCAGTAAGAAGGGTTTCATAACTACAAGCCCTCACGGCTGTGGAGCCTTTTATTACATTTTACCCGGGCAAGGTGTCCCTCAGGACCAGTCCTTCCTTTATGCCTAAGGTGGTATCCAGTGTGGCTCTTAACCAAACTATTCACCTGACAACTTTTTACCCAAATCCGCAGAACAAGGGGGAGAGGATTCTGCATTCCTTGGATGTACACAGGCGACTAAGATTCTACTTAAACAGGATCAAATCTCTAAGAAAGTCTGAGCAGCTACTGGTGGCATTTGCTGCAGGATCAGAGGGGAAGGCTATTTCAAAGCAGACTATTTCAAAGTGGATAAGCCACTGCATTCGTTTCTGCTATTAGCATCATGGTAAACTGGTGCCCAAGGGAATCCGGTCACATTCCACCAGGGCTGCATCTACCTCAGCAGCTTTTCTCAGAGGGGTGCCAACCAAAGACATTCTTGAAGCTGCTACTTGGAGCTCTGTTCATACTTTTACAAAACATTATCTTTTGCCTCTCTTTAAGTCCAGGGCAGGCTTTGCCACTGCAGTTCTACAAGGCCTTATAGCTGCTCCTAATGCTATTTAGTTCCAGCCTCCCATCCATAAGTTTGGGATTCTACCCAAATGTAATGGCTGCAACAGTGAAACACGAAGAACATAGTACAGTTGTGTACACTTACCATAAATGTAGATGTTTGAGTGTATTCACTGTTGCAGTCCGGGTTACCCACCCGCCATCCCCCCCTTTTCTAGAACTTCTCTTTCCTTAACTATATTCTACAGCCTTTGTGGTGTATTTGCTTTTAGATGAAGGTAAAGTTTATGTTGTTGCCATTGCATTTATATATATATATATATATATATATATATATATATATATATATATATATATATATATGTATATATTTGCTCCCCATTTGGGGGGCATCTGACATCTGGGGCAAGAAAACCTAAAGAAAATGGCGTTGGCTGCATGTTTTATACCCCTGACGACCTGACGTCATGGAAGAGGAGACTGCAACCGACGCAGGACCCAAGACTTTGATATTCAGGCCGACTGAGGGCAACCTGCCAGCAGATTACCCAAATGTAATGACTGCAACAGTGATTACACTCAACCATCTACCTTTATGGTAAGTGTACACAACTGTACTTTGTGTGCACTTACCATAAATGTAGATGTTCGAGTGTATTCACTGTTGCAGTCCGGGTTACCCACCCGCCATCCCCCATTCAATGCCTTTTCTTTCCTTCAGTATACTCAAAAGCCTTTGTGTTGTATTTGCTTTTAGTTGAAGGTAAATGTTATGTTTCTAAGATGCATTTATATATTTACAGTTTATTTATATATTTTTGCTCCCCATTTGGGGGGCACCTGACATTTGGGGCAAGAAAAACTGATTAAAATGTCGTTGGCTGCATGTTTTATACCCCCTGACAACTTGATGTCATGGAAGAGGAGACAGCAACCGACGCAGGACCCAAGACTTTGTTATTCAGGCCAACTGAGGGCAACCTGCCAGCAGATTACCCAAATGTAATGACTGCAACAGTGAAATACACTCAAACATCTACATTTATGGTAAGTGTACACAACTGTACTTTCTCCCACTCCGACATGCCCTTCTAATCTGGTCTCATGTACGATCTCTTCTGGAGAAAACTCATCCTCCCGTTTCACTCATTGAGAGCCGTAGGGTCCATGGCAGTGGACATTTATTTGGTTCCACTGGCCAGGTACTACATAAGAGTTCTGCGGTGGACCCTAGCAGTTCACTGGTCGGCTCTTCCTCATCCTCTTTCATTTCCTATACGGCTCACTCCAACATGCTGAAGACATCTTTCATGGTGGATGCACTCTTCAGACCTTCTAGCAAACAGGTCGTCTTCTCCACCTGTTTCCGCGGCCACAGTGACCACAGAAGCTGCCCTCCTAGGGTGGGGGTCACTTCCTGGGGAAGACTGTCCAAAGAACATGGTCACATTCAGATACCAAACTGCACATCAGTGTTCCGGAGATGAGAGCAGTCCTTACGTTGCAAGCTTTTCAGATCTGCCTCCCTCTAGGGACAATAGCAGTGCTCACAGACAACCTAGCGGTTGTGTGGTAAATAAACAAGGGGAACGCATTCTTATCTGCTTTATCGCAAGCCCATGAGAGTCTTTGAGTGGCGATGTCCTCGGGGTGCTTTTGCCTTGCAACGCATATTCCTGGAGCATCCAGTTTCTGGCGTACAAGCTAAGCAGGGCTATTCTGACCCTGCATGAGTTGTCCCTACATCCGCTAGTGGTGAAGCAGATCCATCGGTGAGGTCAACCAAGCTGCAGTCTTTTTGCTTAGTCTCTCAACCACAAATGCAGCAGCTACTTCACCTTGATCCCCCAGAGATGCGGGAGTCCCCCAGGGTCGATCTAACTCATGATTGGCCTTCATTATGCCTTCCCTCCATTGCTACTAATTCCGAGAGTTCTTCAGAAAGCAAGAGGCCTCAGGACGCAGTTGATCCTCATTGCCTCCTTTTGCTTTTGGCAGATGTGGATGTCCTTCAAGGGTGCATCTGCAGTCCTTACAGATGGGTAGTCCTGTCGTCAGGCAGCCCTTCGGTCGGCCGGATTCCAAAGTCTGGGTCTGGCTTCGGCTTGTGTCGCGCTTCACCCGACGTCATAGCTGCAGTTTTTCGGGTATAAAGGCATCAGCCGACGCCATTTTCCTCAGTCTTTCTTGCCGCGTGGCGCCCGAAGCAGAAGCTGTTTGCAAGTGCCGGTCGGTCAGAACCAGAGATTACTACTACCGAATACTACTTCGAAGACTTCTAAAAAGCTAAGTACCCCGTTGGGGACTCTTTCTTGCCTCAGCCGATGCCAGAAAAAGTGAATAACTGTTTAACTTGTGGGAAACAAATACCTCATAAAGATTTCCACTCTTACTGCTTACCTTGTGTAGGCCCAGACCACGACGTAGCAGCTTGTCTAGCCTGTGCTTCTTTTAACCGACGGACGCTTAGACGTCGGTCGGAATTTGCAGAACAGTTTTTCGGCTCTGATTTTGCTTATATCATGCCGTCGGATCCTCCGACTTCACAAATTACCAAAAAACGCAGGGAAAAGGACAGACACTCGCGGTCCGCGGTTTCGGCCGAAACCGCGGTTAAGCCAACCACGAGTGTCTCGGTTTCGGCTGAAACCGAGCAAGCGGTTCTTCCCCCAGCCGAAAACATGCCTTCTACCGAGGCCTCTTCTAACCTGGTGGAATCGGCTTCTGAAATCCAACCTGCAGTTGCGGTTTCCCAGGAATTATCAGACACTATTCCCTTGGATATTTCAACCCCTGCACGTGGAGCTGCTAGGCCTCCTGCAGCCATGTCTATTAAGGCCTTTGCCAGGGCTAAAGCAGCCAAAGCTTCAAAAACGGTGCCTGTTAAACCCCCCTCTCACAGGCCCAGCACCAGTTCCCATATGCTTTCTTTGGCTGAGGATCTCATTTCTTTAATTCGTGGATCCCAGCCTCATCCAGACAGGACCTCTCATCCACCTCCAGAGAAGAGGCCTAGAGCAGAGCCCCCTGAGCCAGTATCCACAGATGATTCCTCTGATGACTCAGAACATACAGATCCTCCTGAGGCTCCTTATTCCCCTTACGAAGACTCTGATGCTGAAGAGTCCATTCCTTCAGCCTCTCCACCTGAGGAATTTTCCTTTGGGGAAACCTTACATGCTATGAGGGAACAATTTCAGTGGCAGGGCCAAGATTTCTCAGACTCCAGAAAAAGGCTTAGAACCTTTCTACATTTGCCACAGCATAGGCCTTTAGCTGTACCTCCAGTTCTTTCTGTTGTAGATGATGCATTTAATGATGCTTGCACTGCTCCTGATTCATTACCTCCGGCCCCTGCTAAGCCCGATAGGTTCTACAGGGTCCCGGACACTCATCACCATTTATACAAGGCTCCTTTTGCAGATCCAGAGACTATCTCCCAGGGCCCTAAAGCTGTAGCAACTACATCTACTAAAAACCCCCTCCCGTCTGAAAGGGAATCCAGGTCCTTAGAGAGATGGGGTAAAAAAGTTTACACCTCTGCTACTTTGTCAGCTAGGGCTTTGAACTGCCAATTTCATATGATTCAATATCAAGAGTTTATGCTTGACCAGTTAACTAAAAAGCTGTCCTCTGAAGAATCTTTAGATAAGAAATATGTTCAGGAAATGGTACATGACATACAGCAGGTTAGTAACCATTCTTTAAAATGTGGCTATGATGCACTGGAGGCTTCCTTTAGATCAGCCATGACTGGCACAGTTATCAGGAGACATGCATGGTTGAAAGAGCAGGCATTACCAGACCATGTCAAATCAAAGCTTTTGGATGCACCCATGGACAAAGTCAATTTATTTGGTTCCCTGCACAGCAGGTACTAACACAGAGGGAACGGAAGGCGAAATCTGTACAAACAGTGAAAGATTTCTTACAGGTTCAACCTCCAAGGTTTAGCAGGAACTGGCCCTCCAAGAATTGGTCCTTTCCGGACTCCTCTAAGACACAGAGAGGCAGGAATAGGCGCTCAAGAGGCAGAAACCAATCCAGGGGTGCCTACAGGGACGCCAGTGGCAAGGTAACAACCAGCGAGGCACGGACGCAGCCACCACCACTACAACAACACAATCACAGTGACTTGGCTGTGGCACCGCCTACCAGGGAACAACTGGAAGCACCCTTAGGTGGAAAGCTAACCTTATTTTCAAAGAACTGGCATTGCATCACAAGGGAAAAATGGATTTTGCAAACTATAGACCAAGGTTACAGGTTCCATTTCCATACTCTACCAGGAAAGAGAGGAATGCCAAACCTACCACCTACTCAAAGGGCAGAAGCTCTAAAGCAAATATCTCAATTATTAAGAATGAGAGCTGTGGAAAAGGTACCATCTATGGAACAAGGAAAGGGATTTTACTCCAGACTCTTCCTGGTACCAAGAAAAGAGAGCAAATGGAGGCCTATTCTCGACCTGTCCGCTTTAAACACATTCCTCATTGTTCCAAAATTCAAAATGCTGACCCTACAGCAGCTTCTTCCCATGCTGGGCAAGGAGTCTTGGCTGGTAACTCTAGATCTCAAGGAGGCATACCTGCACATCCCCATGCAACCAATTTGCAGAAGATGCCTCAGATTTCTTGCAGGATCAGAGCATTATCAATTCTCAGCATTGCCCTTTGGCTTATCTACTGCGCCCAGAGTGTTCACGAAATGCCTGGCATCAGTAATTGCTCATTGCAGACTTCAGGGGATCCAAATTTATCCCTACTTGGATGACTGCCTGATACAAGCGGACAACAAAAGTAAGCTAACAGAAGACTTACAAAGAGTCATTTACCTGCTGCAAGCCCTGGGATATACAGTCAATATAAAAAAGTCAAGGCTGATTCCATCCCAAAGAATAACCTTTCTGGGTGCAGAGCGGGACACATCAAAACAAATGGCATTCCTAACTGCAGAAAAGAAAGAGCAACTACCTCTCTACTTCTTGGCATTAACAAAGCAGAACCATCTAACTGCAAGAAAAGTACTGCAAGCCCTAGGCTTCATGGCATCCTGCATAATTCTGGTCCCTCATGCCAGACTGCATATGAGAAAGCTACAGTGGTACCTAAAGAATTTGTGGTCCCAACACAAGCACAGCCTAGAAACCAAAATTCCAATAATCCCATGCCTGAAGCAAGAGTTCCTATGGTGGGCTCAGGCCTGTCAATCAAACACAGGATTGCCCTTCTGCAACAGTCAACCAAGCCAAACCATCACGACAGATGCCTTAGACCTCGGTTGGGGGGCACACATGCTGGGCAAGTGCATACAAGGCTTATGGACTCAAGACCAGCTGCGCCTGCACATAAATCTAAAGGAAATGCTGGCAGTAAAATTGGCAATCCAGTCATTCAGACCATTTCTCCAAGAAGGTCAGTTGATGATAAGGACAGACAACACCACAGTTATGTGGTACATCAACAAACAGGGAGGCACACATTCATATCCTCTATGCCGGCTGGCACTGGACCTATGGGATGTGGCTCTGACCTACAACATTCAGTTACAAGCAATTTTTGTTCCGGGAAAAGAAAACATTCTAGCAGACATATTAAGCAGAACTACCACAGATGCCCACGAATGGATGCTGCATCCGGACATCTTCAAAGCCATCACAAGAGAATGGGGATTACCACAAATAGACTTATTTGCATCCCCACTCAATCCCCAGCTAAAGAAATTCTGCACAAGGACGTACCACCCACTTGCTTGGAAGGTGGACTCCCTATCTTTCAGTTGGAAAAACCTGACAGCATACGCATTCCCACCACTTCCTTTGATGCACAAGGTGCTTTTGAATATCAAAGAGGAACGTCCAAGGATCATTCTGATAGCTCCAGACTGGCCAAGACAACATTGGTACCCATTGCTGAGGAGCATGTCTCGGGAACAAATATGGGCACTACCCCTGATCCCATTGCTGTTAACACAGAACAACTACAACATCCTGCATCCAAACCTGAAAACTCTGCAGCTAACTGCCTGGAACATTACATAAGAACAATTAACCCAAATTTATCCCAAAGGGTTAAAGACATAATCCTTGAGGCTCGTAGACCTTCAACAAGAAAGAATTATGCAGCAAAATTGAAAAGATATCTCATTT
The DNA here is from genome assembly GCF_019279795.1 of Protopterus annectens. NCBI lineage: Eukaryota > Metazoa > Chordata > Ceratodontiformes > Protopteridae > Protopterus > Protopterus annectens. The sequence continues at coordinate 231,525,605 of NC_056746.1, forward strand.
GGAGTACTGCAAAGGGAGAAGATGTGGCACTGGTAAACATAGCCAACATCCTGGAGTACTTGGCAGAGCTCTTCCATACAGGCCTGTCCTATTCTTCCATCAAGATACATGCATCAGCTATTTCAGCAGAATACAGCTTGGATCCTCCTGTCTTCTTTCATCCTCTGCTCAGACAGTTTCTGAGAGGAATTAAAAATGTAAAACCTCCCAGGAAACCACCATTGCCAGCATGGGACTTGAACTTTGTGCTAGAAAAATTGACACTTCCTCCTTTCGAACCAGCAGCAACAGCAGAATTACAATACTTATCCTGGAAGACTGCTTTCCTGCTGGCAATCACCTCAGCAAGAAGGGTCTCTGAACTACAGGCATTAATGGCAGTGCAACCCTTCCTGATCTTCCATCTTGATAGAGTGTCCATGAGAACAAATCCTACATTTATGCCTAAGGTGGTATCCAGAGTGTCTTTAAATCAGGCTATCCACCTACCTACATTCTTCCCCAACCCACAGAACAGGGGAGAAAGACTGTTGCATACCTTGGATGTACATAGACAATTACGCTACTACCTGGACAGGACCAAGTCCAATAGAAAAACTGACCAGCTTCTGGTAGCATATGCAACAGGAAAGGAAGGAAAACCAATTTCAAAACAGACAATCTCCAAATGGATAGGAAATTGCATTAGATTTTGTTACTCCTACCATGGAAAGAAAACTCCAGAGAACATCAGGCCTCACTCCACAAGGGCTACAACCACTACCACAGCTTTCTTACGAGGAGTGGCTACCAAGGACATTATAGAGGCTGCTACTTGGACCTCCGTGCATACATTTGCCAAGCATTACAATTTACCTTTATACTCTAGATCCCGAGCAGGTTTTGCCACTGCTGTTTTGCAAGGGATCCTAACTACACCATAATCTCTCCTTTTTCCTCCTCCCTAGTTTAGCTATGGTATTCTACCCATTTGTAAGGACTGCAGATGCATCCTTGAAGGACATAGTACAGTTTTGTACCTACCATAAATGTAGATGTCCGATAGGAATGCATCTGCAGGCAGGATTACCCACCCACCTTCCCCTCTGTGGTACTCCTAGGGTATTTGCCATCCTTCAGCTAGCTTGGGGGGGATCTATTATGGTGTATTTGTTTGTATATATGTACATACATGCTTATTTTGTGTTTGCTCTCTACTATTTGGAAACATTGGCATTTATCCAAATTTAGCCATCCAAGAGGGCACCTGGCATCTGGGGCAAGAAACACTGAGGAAAATGGGGTCGGCTGATGCCTTTATACCCGAAAAACTGCAGCTATGACGGGTGAAGCGCGACACCAGCCGAAGCCAGACCCAGACTTTGGAATCCGGCCGACCGAAGGGCTGCCTGACGACAGGACTACCCATTTGTAAGGACTGCAGATGCATTCCTATCGGACATCTACACTTATGGTAGGTACAAAACTGTACTTTCCCTCTTCTATGGTCTCATCTGAAACCACCCCCTTGAGTTTTCGATCCGATTCCGGATTTTATCTCATCCGTCTCTCCTTCCGCTTCCAAATCTGCAGACTCTTCATCTAACAGCTTGGCTTGTCCAGTTCCACTAATTCTTGCTAAGTCCAGGCTTGCATCTCCTGTGAGAGGTATTATCCTTGCTTCTCATAAATCTTCTACCAAGAGAATTTACAGAAGTAAATGGAAGAGATTTTCTCTCTGGGCTACAGGTTGGAATACTAATCCATTTTCAGCACCTATTTCAGGCATTCTTCTTTTTCTGGCTTCCCTCTTTCAGTAGGCGCTACTTTCTCTTCAGTTAAAGTCCAAATGTCCGCTATTTCTAATTTTCACCTTAATGAAGAACCTGCATTCTCTTCTTGCCTCTGCAAGGCTTTCTTGAAAGGTGTGTTTTTATTGTGTGTCCCCAGTCAAGGATCCTTCCCCACCATGGGATCTTGTGCTGGTGCTGCAGTCTCTAATTCGGGGCCCCCTTTGAGCCTGTCGCATCGTGTGATCTCAGATTCCTTTCTTGGAAGACTGCCTTTTTGGTGATGAAAACTTCAGCAAAGAGAGTATCAGAATTGCAGGTTCTTAAACCCCCTTATTTTATACTGCATAAAGATGGTGACCTTGAGACCCAATCCTTCCTTAATGCCAAAATTAGCCACTGAAGTGAACCTCAATCAGTCTATCCAACTTCCAGTGTTCTTTCCTAATTATGCTAACAAGGGGGAACACATTTTGCATACTTTAGTTCGACAGCTTAATTTTTATTTGCAAAGACCTAAGGTTTTTCTTCTCTCATATCAATTGTGTGTGGTCTTTTTAGTCAACAGGAAAGGCAGAGCTGTTTCAGAAGTTACCATTTCACGTTGGATTTCCCAGTGCGTTTCTTTCATCTACTCCTCCTGTGGTTCTCCTTTGCTTGGACCGGTTAAGGCTCATTCTACCAGCTCAGTTGCTACGTCAGCTGCCTTCTCAGCTCGTCAGTCCTTGGATGACATTTGAGCAGCTAGACTGTCCATACATGTCAAGCAGAGCACCTCCTTGGCCCTCTTCAAAAGGAACCTTGATTGGATGAGAGGGAGGAAATTCACCCCGGGTATCATGTCCGTCGCCCTGCTAGACAGGGGTCCAGGGAAGTAAATATTGTGGGAAGAAATATCCAGGGAATTATTATGGCTAGGCCTGTTTAGGCCCTAGGGCCAGTAGCCTAGTACCAACTTACGAACCAACAACAACTTCGTCTTCCTCTCATAGGTTGGTACTAGGCTATCAGCCCTAGGGCCTATATAAGCCTAGCCATAACAATTCCCTGGCTATTTCTTCCCACACTATTTACTTCCTTAGACCCCTGTCTAGCAGGGCAACTGACGTCATACCTTCATTTCTCAGTATAAGCTTGACCTAGTTCCTATGAGAAGGGCTTCCTGTGGCTCCACTATTCTTTGGCATGTCCTTCCATGAGTCCACCAGAGAATGTTGGATAGCTGTGGACTCTGACCCATGTGTGGTGAATGGTGACTAGGAATAACATCAGATTAATAATTATGTGCTTATCATAACTTGGTATCTGTGTAGTCACTATTCATCACGATCCCACTCCTATCCCCCTTCCTGGGGGATTGGCAGGAGATTACCTGGATCTTTTCTGGTGGCAGGTCTACTCAGTCTGTCTTTTCTCCAGGACAAACCCAATCTGAGGGGTTAGAGGGCAGCAGAGCATTATGGGAGGGGAGGAGCCTGAGCTAAGCTGTTGTCCAAGTATTGATGGCTTGGATCCAATGTCTGATCCTAGACCCATGCGTGATAAATGGTGACTACTGATAACACAGATAACAAGTTATAAGTACATAAAAGTTATGAGCAGGGGGCAAGATGTCTGTGGACACCAAGCTAATAACCATTCACTCCTCTTACTTTAACATAGAAAATCTCTCTCAGAATCCAAAGAAAAATGTGAGGTGATATGCATAGTGTTTACTATTTGTTGCATTTGCTTGCATCATTAGACTGCATTAAGTGAAATAAAAAATCCAGCAGTATGTCAACTATGCCTTCTTATGGCTGTTTGCAGTGCCTGAAGCTGCAGAGTCTTAGTGTTATTACCTCTTCCCCAAAAGATGCGGACCCATGATTGGTACATGTGTACTGGTGTAGGCATGAGTTGGGAAGGTAGTATACTGGTCTGCCATACCAGAGTTAAATCAGTTTATGAACTGCAGTGCTGGAAGTACAGCAAGTCTAGAAATTATTCAGGTCGACATTATTAGTATAGTAAAAAAAAAAATATATATATATATATATATATATATATATATATATATCTGTTCTCAGTGCACAGTTTTGAAAATTAGAAGCCCCATGATAGCTTGGTCACTAATACAGACTCTAATGCTTTTAGCAGCTGCATTGTTTACCCTGGGTGTTCTCTGCACAGGGAAATATTAATTAGAGCACATTAGTAAATGTAACCAAAATTGTTTATTTGTGTCAGTAGAGTGGGCTGCTTGCGTGTTTTTAGGAGGTTAAAAATCAAGCTAAATATGGCCTCAATTTTGAGTTTCTAAAGAGCACACTGTGACCTAAAGATTATTATATTTTTACATTAAGACATGTAACTTGTTTTAATATACACAATGTAATTTCCTGGTTACCACTTCTTTTCACGTCCATTCCTGAATCCCAAAAAATGGGTAAGGTGTATGCATCATCACTAGCTACTCATTATAGTATGTATTGGATCAGTTGGACAAGAAAACTGCTTCATGCCTATCAAATGATGTATAAAAATGGTGCCTGGCAAGAAATCTGGCGTACAATCAGGAAGGAGGTATGAGCCTGCTAGAAATTTGACTATATGTGTAGACCTGCAGTCATGGGATCATGTACATATTTGTTGACATTACCTGATCCAAACATAGTAAAAGTACTAAACCACAAAACAAATGTAAGGTGACATCTTTACTGTAAATAAATTTGCATAGAACTCCTATAAAACCATATATTTATCAAGATTTGGTACACAGATGGTAAAGGCAAAAACCAGAAGATGAAAAGTTGGTAATAGCAGCTTAAGATTGTAAACCAATGTCTCCATAGTCCACTAAGTCTATGGAAAAAGTGGAAGATGCAGACAAATGTAGGTTTTGTAGTACAGAACTAGAAATGGCTAGATGTCCTATTTATGTGTTGTAGAATTATTTACATGAGGGAGTTGCCTGTCCAGGCGACCCAACATCTGCCAGTGTACCAAAGTCCTTTACTACTGTAATGTGCATGGTTCGTCCCATGTAAGCACCTATCAAACATAGGCCGTAAATATGACTTGCACGTCCACTATCCTCAGAACATTTTTGCTGCCAGTCGGATCACCAGGCCCGGATGTCACTCTTCTGCCGAAATCGGAACCTTTTGTGTCTTTTGCTGCTGTGCACTTTTTTCCCTTGAGTTAATGTCATCCAAGAAAGGGAAGTGTGATTGTGGAAGGCAGATTTCACTCAGATAGTCACTGTCAGTGTCTTTTTTGTCTTTGGTCCCACCACAGCCATAAGAAATGCTCAGTCTGCCAGTCGTTCATACCCAAGATTCTCTGGAGCACTGTCCCCCCTCGCAATATATATTAGAAAATCAGAGTGTGAAAATTCTTGCCAAAAGCATGATGGAGGGTTCCTCAGGTCTGATGACTGAACCTATCATGAAGCAGAAATACAAAAGGCCTAGGCATGAGGATTCAGCTGCGCTTTTCCCAGCGGACATCTCTCCCGAAGCACATAATAGTTGGAGATGTGGTCTGCTTCTGATCTGGATTCTCAGGCTGAGCCCATTTCGTATGCCACATTATACCTGGACCCCTTCACGTCCAGAGAGGCCTCACAGACCTCTGGTGCAGACATCCGGGGTAACCAAGGCTCATTCTGACAGAAGGCTGTAGGGGAATCACACAAATCTTAGTGAGGGAAGAAGTCTTTTCGGACATGCATGAATGTAAGCTTGCATCTGAACCTCCAACCTTACACCGAATGGATGTGCCTGCTAAGAAAAAACAAAAAACTGAGCATCCATCTCCTCCTCCAGACCCCGAGAAAGAGTGGCAAAAATTTGCCCATGGATTATTCAAGGCCTTCATGTCCTTGAGGATTACTGATGGGGTCCCCTTCTCCTCCCCTCTGCTGGCCTACCTCACTCAAAAAAAAAAGTGTCAGATAACAGCCTATTTCAGAGGAGGAAGTTTCATCAGATGAAGACCGTGAGTTGCTTGTCTACATCTCTCAAATTCCCTAACCATTAGACTATGCTTCCCCTGAGGGAGACTTTAATGGGGTGTACTTTCCCTGGAGGAAATCTCATTTGGGGAAACTCTATTAAAAATGAGGGACCGCTTCAAGTGGGAAAGCACTCAAATGTCAGATGCTCAGAAGAGGTGCTACGACTTCCTCTAGGTGGAAACCCCCACTCCTTCAACTGCCTTTCTCGATGCCTTTGCTTCCACTTCCATACATCTTGACTCTCAGCCTCTGGCCCCTAAGAAACAGGACAGATACAACAAAGTACCTCAAGACAGCAGCTTCCTCTTTAAGAGCCCTGTTGCTGACCTTTCAGTTACCTCTGTGGCCTCAGACAAAGCTTTGAGGTCCCTTCCTTCCACTTGTCTCTTACCCTCCGACAAAGACTGTAGGCATCTTGAGAGACTGGGGAAGAAAATCTACACTTCGGGTGCCCTAGCCTTTAGGGCTTTGAATTACCAAACTCATATGACCAGGTATTCCCTGGAACTTATGTCACAACTATCTTAAATTTGTTTATGACCTGCCTGATTCAGAAAACAAGGCCTTGGCATCTTCCCTTATTGCTGCATCCTCCCAGGTGGCCCATCTCTCAATAAAATGCATCTGTGATGCTGTTGAGGCTACCACCAGGGCTGTGCTGCCTCTGTCTCCGTGTTGCCCTCTCTGAGGACATTGAGGCAAAGCTCATGGATGCTGCCTTTGACAGTTTTCCATTATTTGGTAAGGCTTCAACTGATCCCTTCAAATCACTGCAGGAAAAAGCAGAGGTGAAAGAGCTCAAGCACATCCTGGTTTCACCAGTCCCCAAGTTCCACAGGAACTACCCTTCCAAACGGATATTTGTCCACAGGCAAACATGACCCTCCCAATGTAAGTCCTCCAAGGGGAGCAAGAAGGCTCCACACTTCTCAGTTCCCTCTTCTTCCCACCAGCATAAGCAACCTTTTACTGACAGAGCAGGTTCTTTCTGACTCTTCAGGACTTCCTTGCACTACCCCTCTTTCCCTACGCCTCTCCCTATCCCTTCCATCCTGGGAATCCATCACACAAGATGCCTGGGTCTTGAACATCATAAAACATGGATATTTCTTGGCATGGCACACCGTGCCTCCCTTCAGGGGTATCCCACAACCACCTGCAGAAGAGCTAACTCTTTTCCCCCAAGTGTTGACAGACCTGCTAGAACAGGGAACCATACAACCAATGCCCACACACCAGAAAGTAACAGGCGTCTTCTCCCGCATGTTCCTAGTTCCCAGAAAGGAAGGCCCCTGGAGATCTTTCTTAGATCTCTCCTTCCTCAGCACCTTCCTAATGGTGTCCTCCTTCAAAATGCTCACCCTTCAGACCCCGTTTCCCATGATCCTCCTACAGGCCTTTCTGGTGTCCGTAAACATCAAAAACACCTACCTGCATATTCCCATTCATCCCAAGTCAAGTTCAGGAAATGTCTTCATTTCTCTGTGGCATCCTGGCACTTTCAGTTCTTGGCTTTGCCTTTTGGTCTTTCTGCAGCTCCAAGAGTGTTCACAAAATGTTTAGCCCCAGTAGTCACATTCTGCAGACTCCAAGGCATTCAAATATTCTCCTACCTGGATGACCTCCTGTTCCAGGCAAACACCCTGCAGAGAAACCTCCACTCAGCCATTGTTATCCTGCAACAACTAGGATTCGTAATCAACTTCAAAAAAATCTTCCCTTACCCCATCCCAAGTTCGTGTCTTTCTGGGGTGTGGATTCCAAACAGACTGATAGTGTACCTTCCACCTTAAAAGTCTCAGGAACTCTGCCAGACCTTTTTAGACATCCATCCCCTGCACGACTTTTCAGCAAGGCGATTTCTCAGGATCCTAGGACAGATGTCTTCCACCATATCTATGCTGCCACTGGCAAGTCTTCATATGAGGAAGTTTCAGTGGTTCCTGAAGTCAGTGTGGATACAACATGCCGACCCTCTGGAATTTCAAATCCCACTTCTACCTTGCTTAAAGAAGGAGCTTCTGTGGTAGATCCAGCAAATGTCCGTCAGTCTTGGACTTTCCATCAACCCCCTGCCCCAACTCAAGACCTGTACACAAATGCTTCGGATACTGGCTTGGGGGGGCTGCGTTGGGCCATCATACTGTATAAGGGCAATGTTCTCCCACCCATAAAAAGGACCACATAAATGTAGAAGAGATGAAGGCATTGATTCTAGCTTTTCAGTCCTTTCTCAACCCAGGTCGGTTGAGGATCTGCACAGACAACATTGACTGTTCACTGGTATGTGAAGAAGCAGCGGGGGACCAAATCCTACCTCCTGTGCAGATTAGCTTTACAGGTTTGGGAGCTGCCCCTCCAACTTCAGATTTCTTTTCAGGCAGTTTGCATCCCCCCCAGTCAGAACTCTGTGGCAGACAGCTTGAACAGATCCACAACACAGGCCCACGAGTGGATGCTTCACAGTCCCTTAGTAGTCCACCAGTGGGGTATTCCTCAGATGTCCTTTTCCTGTATTGCAGTATCCATCTCTTTCTGCAATGCCTACTATGGAAAATCCCTTCCCTGCTTGATCAAGGCTCACTCTACAAGAGCAGTGTCTACTTCAGGGGGCTTCCTCAAGGGACTACACACCAACTCCATTCTAGAAGCAGCAACTTGGACCTCGGGCCACACTTTCACCAGACACTACAAACTGAATTCTGTTTTCAGATCCAGGACTGGATTTGCCAGGGCCATTCTTCATGATTTCCTGGAATATTCTTCCACTACCTCCACCTCCCTTTCTGCATGAGCTTTGGTATTCTTCCTCATGTTAAGAATACTGCAGTAAATGACTAGAAGGGCATAAAATAGTTGTGTAAGACCTTACTCTAACGATAATGTCCTCATCTTCTCTGTTGCAGCATTCTAGCCCACCCTCCTTCCCCACTTCCTTCTGTTCTTGGGTGTATTGACAGTCTATCCCTTGGACTATCTGTCCACCTGGGCCTTCAGTTCTGAGGATACTACGCGCATACGTCACCTTTATGGCCTATGTCCAATAGCAGCCTATGTCAGACGTACCGTGCACCTCACGGTAGTAAAAGACGTTGGTATACTGGCCGTCGGGTCACGTGGGCAGGCAGCTCCCTCATGTTAAGAATACTACAGCAGAGAAGAGTAAGGACATCTATTGTTATGGTAAGTTCTTACATAACTATTATTTCTTCACCTACTTATCAAATGTCTCTAATATCCTGTGCTGGCCTTTGTATTTTAGTACATCTTTCCCATGCACATTGTAGTTTTTTTTGCAGTTTGTACCACTACCAAGGATGTGCATGCACAAACACACACACACCCTCTCTCTCTGCTTCGTAATTGCTCCCAGTACATAATTTTCTTTTCTACAACCAGTCATCCTGAAAGGTTCATAGATGTATGCTACACTGATAACCTCTGAGGCCTTTATAAGCCTATCCAAGCATACCACATGTATCCTACAAGTGTATGTGCCTTAGGTGTTATTTTAAAGGGTGGATATAAACTAGGGCAAGATTTACAGGTTGCCTCTAGCAATTGTAGACTAGTGCTAGACCTGGGGTATATTTCTGATTTCCATCCACTGATCCAGGTTTCTCTTGAATAGGGTTAGGGAAGATCTCTTCTTTACATGGATGCAGAAGCCTGTTACAAAGAACAGGCGCTCTCTGAGACGCATCTCTCCAGCATGTCCTATTGATGTCACAAGCAAAGTTTAAATCCCTAGAATGAGTAATTCTGTTACTGTTCATTTTGGGATTTGTAAAAGGCCCATCAAAATAGGATCCACCTGAACCTTGTATGCCAGGCATAGATTGCCTTTCAGCAGTCTGTAGGAAGTAGAGTGTAGAGCTAGAAATTAGCATAGGGCTTGCTGTTTATGCCCTATATTTTTTTTAGGAACCTTTGTGGATGCTCTAGTTGTTGCATGGGTCAGGTCTGGTGCATACTAAAGGGAGCATTGTACTCGATGGGCCTGATGATGGACAAGTATAGTGTGGTGGTAACTTCCATGGACCCAGGTGCCATTCCCTTGCTTATAAGTTGAGCAGTTTGGAATTATTTCCTTACTACTCTAGGCACATGTTGGTGAAAAGCCAGGATACTATTTGCATATGTACCCAATTCCTGACTAATTGTTCTGCTCTGGGGGAGTGTTATCATTGAGGTAATTTCCTGTGGTGGCTGACGTCTCAAAGGGTACTTTTAAGCATTTCTTGGCAATGAGTTGCAAGCCACGAGTTTGGCACAATTATTTGTCTTTGTTAGCCCTACCTGTAGGATGTTAGCGTTTTTTTTTGGGGGGGGGGTGCAATAACTGCTTTTGGTTTGCAGTCACCTGCAGACTTGGTCAGCCAGAGGTCCTTGACATTGACCTTGACTTCCAAGAATTAGATGCCAAAAAGGAACAGAGCCAGCACAGAGCTCTGAGGGACTCCACTAATGACTGGCCTCTTTGTGGAAGTGGTCTCGCATATCATAACTTCTGGCTGCTGTCTGAGAGCCAGCACTACCCAATATGTAACAAGGGGGTTTATGTCTATATCCACAAGTTTGTTTACAATGTCAGTGTGTGGGATATTATATCAAATGCCTTAGCCAGGTAAAGGTAGGCAGTATGCACTATTTTGTCTTTATCCACTGCTTTGATGACCTTAAGTCCACCAGGCTGAGTAGGCATGATCTCCCCTTGATGAAGCCATACTGGGTTGCCTTCAGTGTTTGAATGTTTTCAGTGTCCTCTTTAATCAATACTGTGAATCTTTCCATAACTTTGAATATTGGACTAATCAAATTTATAGACTTGTAGTTCTCAGGGTCTGTTGATGACCTGCCCTTGTGCAGTGGGATGACTGTTGCAGTTCTTCATTTGTGTGGCACATAGCTTGTCTGGAGGCTGTGGTTAAACAGCCACTCCAGTGGTACCTGATAGGTCATGTTTCAGGCTGTTGAGAAGGTATCCTGGGATATTATCTTGGCCCATAAAAGCAGTGTTTTTGACCTTAAAGATTTCATCTAGGACCTGTTCCCTGGTGATAGTTGGGGGATTATTTGATTATATTCCCTGGTGGTGACTGGGGGTAAGAGGGGAGTAAAACTGGTGGTAAATTTCTCAACCAGCAGATTTGCTATATCTTCCAGCTCTCTGTGTAGGTAGCTCCATTTACAGTCAGTTTTCAACTCTGCTGCGTGCTGCCTTTGAGGTTTTGAACTTCGCTGAAGAAAGTGTTGTGACCCTCCTTTGCGTGGGAGGCTAATTTTACCTTAATTTTGGCTTTAGTAGACTTTGCTATCTTAGTTTGTTTAAACTGATGAGTGTTTTTATTGTGTTAGAAATAGTATTTCCTAACCTTGGCTATGACTTTTTTTTTCTTTTGTTTGTTTGGATTCCACCTGGTGTTTTTTTTTTTTTTCTCTTTTTTGGGGGGGGTTAGTTTCGTGCTTATTTCTAGTAAGCACAGTTGTCTCTATGTATTTATTAATGATGTTTGTACAGTGTTTCTGTGAAGAATTCTGCATAGGCAGTGTTATTCTAAGTGTTTGGGATGGCTTGAAATTTTGACTGGTTATCACTGAATAGTAAGATGTTTGCATTAGAATAGTTCCTAAATGTTACAGGGTTAGTCAGGGTCACAGAATTGATTTTTATTACAAAGGAGATAGCTCTGTGGTCTGACCTTACCAGAGGGGGTACTGCACTGGGTGGGAGGGGATGGGGATACAGTGTTCTCCCATGTTTGTGAGTACCAGGTCATTTGCACCCCTAGTGGATGCATGGACTTGTCTAATCCAATGTGTTTGTGTTTACAAAGTCCTAGAATCTCTGGGCTTTTAAGTTTGGGGTCATACAAGTAAGGTAGTTTATAGTGGATAGTTGGAGTTGCCCGTAAGTGTGGTATTGGATTGAATGGTGTGCGTCTCCAGCAAGTCCTAATATGAGCTGCGGGTTTCATGGATCATCGAGGGCAATCTGTAGCTTTCAAGGATGTGGTACAGGACTTTGAGCTTCTCCATATCCAAATTTCCATAGACAGTTGTGTTGTCCTGTTTGACTTGTCTTGAAGTGAATTGGTTGGTGTCATAGATTGAGACACCGCTATCTTTGATCCCTGCCTGTGCAGTAGCAGGCCTAAATGTGTGGAAGATGTCATCCTACACTGCTTGGGTCCTCTAAGCGGCTTTAAATCATGTCTCAGTAACTACATAGATATCCTTTCTCCAGGATGTGGAGACCCTGGAGGGTGCAGAGTTTCTTGTTTAGGCTACTGGCATTGAACAGTAACACCTTCAGTTTCCCATTGGTTGGTTTTGCTATGTTAGAAGGTTTGTCAGTTTGGCATTACCTAAAAAAGGTGCCATGGGGGTGGCAGTGGGGGAGCAATGTTTTAGCCAATATTTAAAAGCCTAAAGGGGACTGGTGCAGATTATCCTTGCCAAAGCAAAGTAGTCTGTTGAACATGTCCATCTTTGCTGACAAATATTGCACCCCATTTGGAATGACACTAGAAACTAAGCATATTATTAAAGTCTGTCTCCTTTTATTCATTTTATGGCATGGTGAAGGTAGAATGTTGCTCAGTGCTAGTCACATACCAGCCTCTGACAGCGACATAATGTCTCTTTCTCCATATAGTGTTGGGAAATGCATCTCTGGTCATTTACACCCACATGGGCTATGACTCTGTCATACTGGTATTTCTGGTCTGGTGACTTGAGTGCAAGGGTGATTTGTCAGATCTTGTCCCCTGATTAAGACAACTGACCCTGATTTTCTCCTTATTCAGCCCACTGACCAGGACATATGTATGTCTTGCAATGGAGTTCCTGTGACTAAAATATTTGTTAGTATGTTAGCTTGCCCTATGGGCTTTGTATTTGAGGTTTCTAAGGGTATGGCTGTATATGTTCTGTTGGATGATGGTGTGAAGGAGTGTTTCTGGGGTTTCTGAGGATTGTTTTCAGTAATCTGTTTTTGTTTAATTCAGTAGGCCATATTTCAGATGTCCAAAACTGGTATGCATCCTTCCTTAGATCAATGTTGCAGTATTCGTACACTTGTGAGTTATCCTTACAAGGGCAACCTGACATCCGTCCAAGCTGTCAAAGTAAAAAAAAATCTTTCTTGACACACTGCACATCTGGTGCATCACCTCTCATGGGCATAGGGATACATAAGCAGACAGTCTGAGGATTCTACACTTGTATATTTTGCTGCCAGTTTGAACGCAGAAGCATCGTTAGCATCAGTCTGTTTACTGTGTTGTTGATCTTCGTGTTTCACTGTTGCAGTCATTACATTTGGGTAATTTGCTGGCAGGTTGCTCTGTCGGCCTGAATAACAAAGTCCTTGGGTACTGCATCAGTTGCTGTCTCCTCTTCCATGACGTCAGGGGTATAAAACATGCAGCCGATGCTGTTTTAATCACTTTCTTGCCGCATTGTGCCCGAAGCAGAAGCAGTTCACAAGTGCCGGTCGGCCGACTCCTGAAATTTTCTTTTTCGAGTTTCAGAACCAAAGTCTTCAAACTAAAGCTAAGTAACTTTTTCTTGCTCCTTACCGATGTCAGTAAAAGTTAATAGTATTACTTGTGGGAAGCAAATACCTCATAAGGATTTTCATTTGTACTGTATTCCTTGCCTAGGCCCTGACCACAACGTGCCTTGCTGTCGGTTTTGTGCTAACTTTAATCAACACACTTTTAATCGTCTGTATTTTTGCTTCTAAATACTTTGGTTCAAGATTTCACTGAAATGTCGTCTGTTAGCAATCCGACTACCGGAATCCACAAAAAACGCAAAGAAAAAGACAGAGACAGACCGTCGAGGTCCAAAACCTACAACGAAGCTTCTCCTAAGCCAGTCGCCAGTTTACCGGTACTCAGTGAGGTACTTTCGCAGCCCCTGATGCCCACTACTTTGAGTCACAGGCCTGTACCGAGACCCATTCGGAGTCCGGTATGCCACAAGATTCTCTAAGTATTGAACCCACGGATGTCTCTCCCTTGGATGGGTCCAGAGCCACTGAGTAGGCACCGGCTTCTGAGGGTGTTTTTAGGCCTAAAGATTTGTATATTAAACCGATGCCTTCATCAAAAACAAGGTCAAAACTAACTTCTCTGTCTAAAAAAAAGATGCATGAACCACGTGCTTAGGCCCCTATGCCTAAAAAACAAATGATCAAAATGTCTGAGTATTTAATTACCTTGCTCAGGGGTTCCCAACCCCTTTCTGCTAAGAGGCCCAGGCAAGGCACTGATTATGAATCTTCAGATCAGGTTTCCATTTCTTCTGATCAGGAATTTTCTATTCACCCTTATGAGGACTCTGATGCAGAATAATCCATCCCTTCCGCTTCTCCTCCTGAGGATTTTTCTTTTGGAGAGACTTTGCATACCTTAAGGGAACATTTTCATTGGGAGTCAGGATGTTTCAGAATCCAAAAAGAGGCTTAGGGATTTTTTTTTTCTTCTTCCTCAGCATAGGCCTTTGGCTATACCTCCTGTTTTAGACATCGTTGTTGATGTTTTCTCAGAATCTAGCATGGCTCCTGCTTCCTTGCCTCTCTGGGTCCTAGTAAGCCAGACAGATATTACAGGGTTCCTGACTCCCACAAATTTCTTTTCAAAAATCCTACTGCTGACCCTGAAACAATTTCTCAGGGTCCCAAGGGTGTTAAGGCTTCTACTGCTAAAAATCCTACCCCTTCTGATAGAGACTCCAGGGCGCTGGATAGATGGGGTAAGAAGGTTTATATGTCTGCAACCCTGGCAATCAGGGCTTTAAACTGTCCATTTCATATGCTTAAATATCAGCAGCATGTCATGGGCTTACTGAAACTGAAAGTGATGTTGATTTCTGATTATGTGGAAAATAAGAGTTACAGAATTTATTGCATTCAGCTGAATAAGTTGGAAAGCATACTTTGCAATGTGATTTTGATTCCTTGGAGGCCTCCTGCAGGGCCCACCGTAACTGGATCTGTGATAAGAAGGCATGCTTGGCTCAAGGAGCAAAATCTGCCTGTTCATGTTAAAGCTAAATTGCTGGATGCTCCTTTACAGCAGGACAATCTGTTTGGTATTAAGGCAGAAGAAATTTTGAAAAAGATAGAAGACAAAGCTAAATCTATGCAAACTGTAAAAGATTTCTTGCAAGTGCAGCCACCCAGGTTCAGTAGGCACTGGCCTATTAAGAACTGGTCCTTTCCAGTACCCAACAGAGCCGCTCAGGTCAAAACCAGACACTCCAAGGGCTCCAGGTTTCAGTCACAAGGATCTTACAGGACAAAGTAATGGAGTGCCTCCACCTCCAAATTGGGAAGTAGCAAAGCACCACCATACGGTAAACAGTCTCAATGACTTTCCTCTTCCATTTCCAAGCACTTATCTTTTGGCAGCCCCGTTGGGGGGGGGGACTAGCACTTCATGTTCAAAATTGGCATCTAATTACCCAGGACAAGTGGGTCTTAAATATAGTATCCCAGGGGTACAGATTTCATTTCCACACATTGCCAACTCCAAACGGATGGTCAGATCTGCCTCCAAATCAGTGGGCAGAGGCCCAGATGCAAGTCATGTCCCTCATGGATATGGGCGCTATTCAACCAGTACCAGAAAAGGAAAAAGGACAAGGCTTTTATTCAAGACTTTTCCTGGTACCCAAAAAAGACAAATCATGGCGTCCAATTCTGGACTTATCCATTCTAAATACTTTCCTGGACATTCCAAAATTCAAGATGCTGACTCTACAACAGCTACTTCCTATGCTAGGCAAGAATGCCTGGTTGGTAACTCTAGACTTAAGAGGCTTACCTGCATATCCCAATCAGGGAATCTTGCAGAAGATGCCTCCGCTTCAAAGCAGGCTATTTGCATTACCAGTTCTCTGCGCTGCCCTTTGGCTTATCTACTGCGCCCAGGGTCTTCACAAAGTGCCTGGCACCAGTGATTGCATTTTGCAGACAAAGAAACATTCAAATTTATCCTTATCTGGACGATTGTCTAATTCAGGCAGCGGAAAAGGACACTCTTCTACTACATCTGGCATTTGTAAAAAGGCTTCTAACATGCATAGGGTACACCATAAACGAGAAGAAATCACAACTGGTACCCTCTCAAATTACATTCCTGGGTGCAAGCTTGAATACAACTGCCCAGATGGCTTACCTCACGCCAGACAAACACGTTCAATTGATAACATACTTCAAACAAGTGGCCACAAAAACCCAGCTATCTGCAAGACAAATTCTGCAGGCTTTGGGGTTCATGGCATCCTGCATTCTACTAATTTCATATGCAAGACTGCATATGAGGAAACTTCAATGGTATCTAAAAAGCTTATGGAGTCAACATTGTCACAGCCTGGAAACAATGATTCCTCTCATTCCTTGCCTGCAACAGGAGTTCCTTTGGTGGGCAGAAGCTTGTCACCAAAACAAGGGACGGTCATTCACTCTACCCCCTGCCACCCAAACCCTGACTGCAGACTCATCAAACTATGCTTGGGGGGCCCATCTGGCAGGGAGGTGCATTCAGGGCGAATGGAACCCAACTCAGTTGCACCTACATATCAACCAGAAAGTAATGCTAGCTGTACAGAATGCTCTGACAACCTTCAAGGACTTCCTTCATCCAGGACAACTACTGATAGACAGACAACACCACAGTTATGTGGTACACAGGGGGGTACCCACTCCTACCCCCTTTGCAGACTAGCCATGGCTTTGTGGAACACGGCCTTGACTTACCAAATACATCTGCAAGTTCAGTTCCTGCCAGAAAAGCAAAATACTTTGGCAGACGACCTAAGCAGAAATTTTATGGACCCACACGAATGGAAACTGGATCCGCAAATCTTCAGCATGTTGACACGAAAATGAGGGAGCCCAGGCATGGATCTTTTTGCCTCACCCCAAAACTTCCAGTTAGACAAATTCTGCACAAGAATTAATCACAAAAAAGCTTGGAAAGTGGATGCTCTATCCTTCAGTTGGAAAAAAACATCAGTCTATGCCTTTCCCCCTCTGCCTCTGCTCTCCAAGGTTTTACTAAAAGTCAGACAGGAAAAAAACAAAAATTATTTTGATTGCTGCAGACTGGCCTCGCCAACATTGGTACCCACTTCTAAGGAATATGTCACACCTTTCTCCGTGGTACTCAAATTTTGCACACTCCGCTCCAAACAATGAATCTTGCAGCATTGCTAATCTACTAATTTCACCAGTCACATCCCTCAGTAAACCTGTGATTGATGTCATTTTGGAGGCCTAGTACTAGAAAATCTTATGCTGATAAATGGAAGAGATTCTGTGCCTGGAACCAAGCACAAGAAATAAACACAGCAATGCCCAATATTCCTCAGATTCTGCAATATTTAACTGAGATACTTCACAAGGGCCTATCTTTTTCTTTTATAAAAATCCATGCCTCTGCCATCTCGGCTCATTACAACACAGAGCCTCCTCTCTTTTCTCATCCCCTGCTGAAGTAGTGTCTCAGAGGGGCCAAAAATTTGAGACCTCCCAGGAGAGCTCCAACTCCTGCATGGGACAGCATTTTTGTGCTGGAAAAACTCACCGTACCTCCTTTTGAACCAGCTGGCACTGCAGACATAAAATTTCTTTCTTGGAAGACAGCCTTTCTTTTAACAGTCACTTAAGCTAGAAGGATTTCAGAACTTCAGGCTCTCATGGCAGTGGAGCCTTTCATTATCTTTTATCCGGACAGGGTGGCCCTCAGGACAAGTCCTTCTTTTATGCCCAAGGTGGTATCCAGTGTGGCTCTTAACCAGACCGTTCATCTGCCAACTTTTTTCCCAAATCCGCAGAATAAGGGGGAGCAGATTCTGCATTCATTGGATGTACACAGGCAACTAAGATTCTACTTAAACAGGACAAAATCTCTACGAAAGTCTGAGCAACTACTGGTGGCATTTGCTGCAGGGACAGAGGGAAAGGCCATCTCAAAGCAGACAATTTCAAAATGGGTAAGCCATTGTATTCGTTTCTGCTACATTCACCATGGTAAACCTGTCCCCAAGGGACTCTGATCCCATCCACCAGGGCTGCATCTACATCTGCAGCTTTTCTCAGAGGGGTTCCTACCCAGAGACATTCTAGAAGTTACTACTTGGAGCTCAGTTCATACATTCACAAAACATTACCATTTACCTCCGTTTTCTAAATCCAGGGCAGGCTTTGCGTCTGCTGTCCTGCAGGGTCTTATAGCCACTCCTAATGCTGTATAATTCCATCCTCCCATCCATAACTTTGGGATTCTACCCAAATGTAATGACTGCAACAGTGAAACACGAAGAACATAGTACAGTTGTGTACACTTAATAAATGTAGATGTTCGAGTGTATTCACTGTTGCCGTCTGGGTTACCCACCCGCCAGCCCCCTTTCTTCTCTATTATTATACCTCTCCTTTCCTTCACTATGCTCAAAAGCCTTTTTGGTGTATTTGCTTTTAGTTGGAGGTAAATTTTGTGTGTTCTAAATTGCATGCACATATATATATTTATATATATTTGCTCCCCATTTGGGGGGGCACCTGACATCTGGGGAAAGAAAAAACTGATTAAAATGGCGTCAGCTTCATGTTTTATACCCCCTGACGACCTGACGTAATGGAAGAGGAGACAGCAACTGAAGCAGGACCCAAGACTTTGTTATTCAGGCCGAGTGAAGGCAACCTGCCAGCAGATTACCCAAATTTAATGACTGCAACAGTGAATACACTTGAACATCTACATTTAAGGTAAGTGTACACAACTGTACTTCCTACTTCTACCACTACCAAGGCTTGGTCATACAAAGTACCTCTGTTGGGGAACCTTCTCTTTTTTTTCTTTAAGATTTTTTCATATCAGCTAAGAGAGGGAAGTGTGACTATGGAAGGTAGATTCCCTTGTAAAGACCTCCAGTTTGTGTTTGTTTTGCTTGGGGGTTGAGCATGATTACTGTAGCTGTAAGATTTTGCCGGTCATTCATCTCTAAAAGTCTTAGAACCAGATTAGCTTTCCTGAATGTTTTTTTGGAGACTTAATGTATCAAGAGCGTCTCTCTTAGTAAAATGTATGAACCCTGTGGTATCCAACGTGCTGCTTGCAGCCAAGAAATTAAAAAGAAAATTAAAACCGGATACTTTGTCTGCCTAGTCTGACTTGGACATCCCACTGAGTTGCAACAAGAATCTGCAGTACATCCGAGTCCTCCTGAGACGCCATCTACAGCGAATTCGCCACTAGCCAGTATGGTATCTCTTACTCGCATGTCCAACCAGACTGAATCTTGTACTGCTGTAGAAGAGAAGAGGGGAACCCAGGGTGATGATTTCTGAGGGACTAGAGGGCATACTTCATCATAGTGGGAGTAGAAGTACCTGGCTCCATTATCGAGATCTGTCAAGGTTCTGCTGCATCCCACTTTAAGGTGGATTTCCATGTCAAAAAAGAAGAAACAAGACCAAACACATTTTTCCTCAGTGTACACTCCATGAAATGGTATGGCAGGATTTCTGTCAACCCTTTTACAAAGCCATCTTATCCTTGAAGCCTCCATCTTTTCTGTCTTCTTATCCACTTCCCACCGTTTTGAAAAGGCAACATTCATTTCTTGGGAGAAGGAGGAGGCATCAGTTTTAGATGAGGACTAACTAGCTTAATTTTCCCAGATATATTCTCCTGGACAGCAGTCCTCAGAATATGAGGATTCTTTGTCTCTAGATTCAGCACTGGAAGATATTGTTTTTGATGAAACAACCTCCAGAATGATGTAATATTTTGAGTGGGCAGTACACAGAATCACATGTTGGAAAAGGTGCTATGAATTAATGGAAATTGGGGCCCCAGAATCTTTTTCTTGGATTCTCTTGTCTCTACTTGTGGTAATCCAGACTCACAGCCACCAAGCTGCTAAGAAACCAGGTAGTTTTTACAAGGTCCTTAATGAGATGAAATTCCTGTAAAAATTCTGTAGCACATCCCTCAGTTTTTTTTTTTTGCTTTTTACAGGTAAATGCACCAAACTCATCACTACTTTCAGTGTGCTTCCATCGGATGGAGATAATAGGGTCTTGGTCCGGTATGGCAAAAAAGTCTGTACCTCTGCCACCTTGGCATTTAGGGCCCCTAACTTCCAAACGCAAATGACTAAATATTGTTAATATGTTCTAGGAAACCTAATTATCACTCTGGCTCAGTTTGAGGATTCGCAACATAAATATCAGACTGTCTATGTGCTCAGCAGTGTTTACCAAGTTGCCAGACACTCAGTTAAATGTAGGTATTATGACATTCTTCTTGATACCTCTGTTCTGTCATTCTCATCCTAACAGGACTTTGTGTCAGAAGGCCTCTGCAGATCCTAACCATCTAGGGATGATTCCTCTTATGAGTGTTTGGATGAATCTTCTCCAAGCTTACTGAAAAAAAAGGATGTACAGCAGGAGGCGGTTTGTCTCTCCATGGAAATCTTTGTCTGGGTCAGGAAACTGGTGAAGTGGAGGTATCCCCACAGTCCTTTACAGAAGATGTCAAATTTAAAGAGGTCCTTGGATTGTTGAGACATATGGGATCTTGGCTTGTCAAGCCCACATCCCCCAGGAAGAGATCTGCATGAGGTTTTTCTGGCATACCCACCTGAGTGGTAAAAGCATGGCATTGCTGAGCCTATTTGCAGAAAATATGCAAGATTAGATTCTTCAGCTTCCCAAGGGAAGACTGCACTGGAGTAAGCCTACTTATGAACTCTTTTGTGGTGGCAGCCACTGTCAAGAGAGACCTCTGAGGAGAGCTCTTCAGTCCATCCCTTGGATAAGAATTCTAGGCTAGATCAAATGTAAAGGTAAGCCTTCTCTTCTAGTACCCTTACTGTAAGGGATCTGAACAGCCTGGTGTATATGGCCCATTTTCAACATGACATGGTGGAGAAAACACTGGAGAGACTGACGAAGTTGCCATATGGCAATCTACATTACATATTAGAATCTCAGATGTCAACCGTGAAAAGCGTCACAATGCTGTCCAAGAAGCTGATCCACAATGTCTGTGATGGAGTACTGAGAGTAGCTGGGATAGGCATCACCATGAGAAAGCAGGCCTGATTCAGGCTTGGATTTACAGAGCACTTGTGGTGTCTCTTTCAATGTTCCCCCTTCATTG
The DNA here is from genome assembly GCF_019279795.1 of Protopterus annectens. Taxonomy (NCBI): domain Eukaryota; kingdom Metazoa; phylum Chordata; order Ceratodontiformes; family Protopteridae; genus Protopterus; species Protopterus annectens. The sequence continues at coordinate 231,546,562 of NC_056746.1, forward strand.
GGTCCTCCTTTTTTGTATCTAAGATGAAAGATAAGTTGCTTAAGAGCAAGCAGGAGGGATAAATAGTTGCCATATTTCAGTGAAGTTCTTCACCCTACAGAGGTCCTTAGCTATAAACTAAAAAGTGGCAAAGAACATATGGTTTTGTAAGTCTTAATATCCATCATTTGAGTACTGAGCCTACAGAAACCATCAAGTTCGTGAGCATTTCTCAAGTGGACACTGCCAAAAGGCAGAGTTATACTGCAATGCTAGGAGTTCTATAGTTGTAGCTGCCCGATTAAGGTGAAGGGTTTATTCCAGATTCTTTTCTCTTCTCAAAAAAGCAAAGGACCTCAGGCCACTCTCTATCCTTTGTGGCCTAAATCTTTTAAGTAAGGAAACCAAAGTTTTTGATGGTCACTGTGTAGTTAGTCATTTCATGTATTTAGGTGGTATACTGGATTTGCTGTTTGGACCTCCATGATGCTTTTCTCCATATTATAACCAAGTCATCCAGGAAATTCCCATGCTTTTTGTGGGAACCAATCACTTTTGATGTAGAAACCTACCCTTTGGTCTCTGCACAATCCCTCAGCGTATTCATCAAAAGCATGACACCCTTGTGGCACACCTGGAATTTCTCAGGATCATTGTGTTCCTTTACCTAAAGAGCTCCATGATTTTTGCAAGGAATTACTTATTTTATCTGAGTCTGTTTAGAATTTCAGTGAGTACAGTAAATCCTTGCTGAAGCCATCTTAAGCGCAGGTACTTCTAGACTATGTCACCAGGACACAAGATGAAATCTGGCCATTCTACCTCAAGACAGGATACTACCTATAAAAATCTGTCAGATTTCATTTCCAATTTGTCTCCTTAAGCAACCCTTATTCTCTAACGGTATTGGGTCTCTCAGCAGCCACAATATACATGGTACCATTTTTGCGATTTCATATGAGTGTATTGCAATGTACTCTTTTGTTTAGTGAATTCATCTGGAGGATACCTATGAAGCAACCCATCCATCTATTCAAAACATGCCACAGGCATCTTAAGTGGTGGGTACATACTCCCAGTCTCAGTGAGGGATGTTCCTCTGACTTTCTTCAGTCAGTCATCACGTACCCATAATCCCTGGAATGGGGAGGGGTTCCTTGGGGCAGACAGTTCAAAAGACTTGGACTCAACAGAAGAACTCTGCACATGAATATAGTGGAGATGAATGTTACCTTCATTCCAAGATTTTCAACACCTATTTTCCCAGGGTGCAAGTGAAGTACATCAGGACAGTGTATTGGTAGTGGTGCTCAACAAACGGGGTAATCAGATCCTAATCCTTGTCTCAAGAGGCTGCGAAAATAAGTGTTTAAATCCCTTCACTTTCTGATAGCAATGCACATCCCCAGTCAAGCCAGCTCAGTAGTAGACAGGATCATCAGATGCTGTCTGATGCCATACATGTAGTCCCCTCACTCTGGCAACAGTATGGATTATTTTCTAGCTCTAGGAGTAGCCTTTGTGACCTTATTTTGCTTTCTTGACCAGTACCAAATGCAGCAGCTTCAATTCTCTTATCCCTCCACAAGGTCAGACACACCAGGACACTCAAAACCAGCAGTGACCACTGGGCTTTTCCATACCATTTTTCCTGTTAATTATATTTTTACAGAAAGCCAAAGTGTGCAAGGACAAAGTAAGTGTTCATCATATTGTTCTCTGCTGCAGAAGCCTTAGCTGTATGGGTTGTATCCTGCCAGGGATATAATACCTGCCCAGCTTCGAAAGCTTCAGGACACTTTCCACATGCTCAAACTGTCAAGCAGCTTGAACTGCGCTGACTAAAAGATCATTTTGGGTGCAGACCCTATAGAGCTTTATTGACGCTAAAGAGTATGCTCCTCTCAGGCTTTCAAGGATTGACAGTCTGCTTGTGCTTTCCTTTGCTGGGCAAAAGAGTTCCCCTTGAGAAAAATAAAAACTTACAATTTCTTAATTCTATTGATGCTTTTATTACTTTCCTGTGTTCTCAAAAAAGTTATTTTTAAGCTAGGAATTTTGTGCTTTAATGGACTGTCTGAAGACTAGAACATACTTTTAAATGGAGCACTAATTTTTTCTGTCAGTTTAAAAGTGTAAACTAAATGAAAACATATCTTCTGTAGGGAAGCTGTGTTTATTGTACTTGTATGGGGCTGACAGTGTTGCAAGGTGCTTTTTACTGTGTTTTATGTTGTAATTTTTTTTTTTTTTTAATAACTTTAGTGGACTTGTAGTTTTACCAGAAATTGCTGCTCTGTCTTCCCTGGGAAAGAGGCACCATTTATAGCTTGACCATGGAACCGACTACCAGACCCACAGTTGGTCCTTCCAGCCAGAAAAATAAAATGCAAGCAGGTAGCCTTTGCCATGACAGCAGGCTGGTAATTTGCCTCAGTCGCAAGTCTGCGACTCTGCTGTGGCCATTTGTTGTACCTCAGATCACTCGGCTTTTATTCCAGATCCCTCTGGTGTAGCACCCACAGGCAGTATGGACTGGGGTTTACTCGCATCCCCTGTGGCTTTTGGAATCCCCTCAGTGGGCAAGGGGGGGGGGGCACTATTGGTCCTGCGAGAGAGTCAGAATGCTGTGTCCATCTCTGGGGAAGTAGCTGCTACCATTAGTAACACAATTAGCCCTTATTTTTCTTGTCAAAAAGAAACAGAAAACCAAGCATGTATCTACTCCTCAATTTTTTTTTTGATAAGAGTAGTTTACTGCATCTGGCCTAGGGATGGTTCATGGTATTGTTCCTTTCTTGTGAAGTAGTTTCTAGTAAAAGGAGGGATTCCTTTTTTTTCCTGAAGAGTTTCAGGATTCTGAATCTGAGCAGGAAGTTGCAGGGACTGATACTTTTTTCCATCAGATTTCTGATTCATACTCAGAGGAGAGCTCAGTTTTGGTTCTCCCTGTGGGAGTTGTCTCTCTGACTGTTGCTAGGCTGTGCCAGAGTTTTCAGTGGGCGAACACAGGATGTTCTTCGTGTTTCACTGTTGCAGTCATTACATTTGGGTAATCCTGCTGGCAGGTTGCCCTCAGTCGGCCTGAATTCCAAAGTCTTGGGTCCTGCATCGGCTGCTGTCACCCCTTCCCTGACGTCAGGTTGTCAGGGGTATAAAAGAAACAGCAGACGCCATTTTCTTCAGTCTTTCTTGCCGCACGGTGCCCGAAGCAAAAGCAGTTCACAAGTGCCGGTCGGCTGACTCCTGAGATTTTCGTGTTTGAATTTCAGATCTAAATTCTTCAGTAAAGCTAAGGACCCCGTTGGGGAAACTTTTTTTCTTGCTCTAGACTGATGTTAGAAAAAGTAAATCATTGTATTTCTTGTGGAAAGCAAATACCTCATAAGGACTTTCATTCTTACTGTATTCCTTGCCTAGGCCCTGATCACAACGTTTCTGGCTGTCGGTTTTGTGCTAGATTTAACCAACGCACTATTAAGCGTCGGTATGATTTTGCTTTAAACTATTTTGGACGCCGGTTTAATTATCCAGAAATGTCGTTGGATAGCCATCCGACTACCGGAGTTCACAAAAAACGCAAAGAAAAGGAGAGAGAGAAACAACCGAGGCCCAAAACTGATGATGGAGCTTCTCCTAAGCCAGTCGCCGGTTCTCAGTGAGGCACTTTCGCAGCCCCTGACGCCCGCTAATTTAGAGTCGCAGGCCGCTATCGACTCCCAAGTGGTGTCAGCCATGCCTCTGGAAGTTCACAGTATTGGAGCCTTGGATACTATTCCCTCAGATGGGTCCAGCGCCGCTGAGCAGGCACTGGCTTCTGAGGGTGTATTCAGACTTAAACATCTTTACATTAAACCACCTTCAGCTTCAAAGGCAAAGACTAAAGCACCTTCTAAAGCAAAGAAACAAACTCAAGAGCCACGTGGACAGGCCTCTATGCCCAAAAAACAGATGCTCAAAATGGCCGAAGACTTGATTACCTTGATCAGGGGTTCCCATCCCCCTCCTGATAAGAGGCCTAGGCAAGAGACTGACTATGAATCCTCAGATCAGGTTTCTATTTCTTCTGATTCCTCTTCTGATCAGGAATATCCCCCCCCCCCCCCCCCAATGAGGATTCTGATGCTGAAGAATCTATACCTTCAGCTCCTCCTCCAGAGGATTATTCTTTTGGGGAACCCTTGCATACCATGAGGGAGCATTTCCACTGGGAGTGCCAAGATTTTTCAGAATCTAAAAAGAGGCTCAGAGATTTCTTTTTACTTCCTCAACACAGGCCTCTAGCCATTCCACCTGTGTTAGACATTGTAGATGATGTGTTTTTGGAGTCTAATTTTACCCCTGACTCCTCACCTCCAGCTCCTGCTAAGCCTGATAGATATTACAGGGTTCCTGACTCTCATAAATTCCTTTTTAAAAACATTGCTGTAGACCCAGAGACTATTTCACAGGGTCCCAAAGGAGTTAAAGCTTCCACTGCAAAAAACCCTACCCCCTCTGACAGAGATTCTAGGGCACTGGATAGATGGGGAAAAAAGGTTTACACATCTGCTACCTTGGTTATAAGGGCCTTAAACTGTCAGTTTCATATGCTCAAATATCAGCAACATGTCATGGCATTGCTTTAACAAAAAATGTTGTTAAACCCTGAATGTTCAGAAAACAAGGAAATGCAGGATTTATTGCATGCAGCTGAACAAGTTGGAAAACGTACTTTGCAACGTGGTTTTGATTCTTTGGAGGCCTCCTGCAGGGCCGCAGTTACGGGTTCTGTAATTAGGAGGCATGCTTGGTTAAAGGAACAGAATCTGCCTGATTATGTGAAAGTTAAATTATTAGATGCACCTTTACAGCATGATACTTTGTTTGGTGTTAAGGCAGAAGAGGTGTTAAAGAAAATGGAGGACAAAGCTAAATCTATGCAAACTGTTAAAGATTTTTTTACAAGTACAGCCACGTAGGTTTAGTAGACACTGACCTACAAAGAATTGGTCCTTTCCTGTGTCAGACAGACCTCAGAGGGGCAGATCCCAGGCGCAAGGTTCATACAGATCAAAGCAGTGGGGTGCTTCTACCTCCAAAGTTGGAGAAGACAAATCCCAGCCTTACAGGAAACAGTCCCAATGACTTCCCCCTGCCTGCACCAAGCACTTATCTCCTGGCAGCACCCTTAGGGGGAAAATTAACACTTCTTTCTCAAAATTGGCACAGTATAACCCAGGACAAGTGGGTTCTAAACATAGTGTCACAAGGCTACAAGTTCTATTTCCATACCCTGCCAAAGGCAAACGGCTGGCCAGATCTGCCAAAAAATCAATGGATAGAGGCACAAAAACAAGTCTCATCCCCCATGAATATGGGGGCCATTCAACAAGTACCAGAGCAAGAGCAGGGACAAGGATTTTATTCTAGTGTTCTTGGTACCCAGAAAGGACAAGGTCTGGAGGCCAATACTGGACCTATCTATTCTGAACACATTCCTGGATATGCCAAAATTCAAAATGTTAATTTTGCAGCAGCTTCTGCTCATGCTGGGCAAGAATGCTTGTCTTGTGACTTTAGACCTAAAAGAGCCATACCTGCATGTCCCAATCAGACAGTCATGCAGAAGATACCTCAGATTCAAGGCTGGCTCAATGCATTACCAATTCTCTGCACTGCCCTTTGGCTTATCTACTGCGCCCAGGGTCTTTAGTGTCTGGCACCAGTAATTGCATTCTGCAGACAGAGGAATACAAATATATCCTTACTTGGATGACTGTCTAATTCAAGCAGAGAACAAGGACATCCTTCTACAGCATCTGGCATTTGTGAAAAAACTTCTAACATGCCTAGGGTACACAGTGAATGAAAAGAAATCAAAACTAGTATCCTCTCAAGCGATAATATTCATGGGTGCAAGCTTAAATACAACTGCCTAGATGGCTTATCTCATGCCAGACAAAGGCAACTGACTACCTATTTCAAGATGTTGGCAACAAAGGCCCAGTTATCTGCAAGAAAAATTCTGCAGGCTTTGGGCTTCATGGCATCCTGCATCCTACTAATTCCATGTGCAAGACTGCATATGAGGAAACTTCAATGGTACCTAAAAAGTGTTTGGACTCATTGCTACAGCCTGGAGACGATTAATCTCATTCTCTGCCTGCAACAGGAGTTTCGATGGTGAGAGAAGGTTTGTTACCAGAACAAGGGACAGCCATTCACATTACCCCCAGTCAGGCAGACACTAACAACGGATGCATCAGATTATGCCTGGGGGGCCCACATGGCAGGAAGATGCATTCAGGGCACATGGTCCTCAAACCAAATGCATCTACATATCAATCAAAAAGAGATGCTGTCTGTTCAAAATGCCCTGACAGCCTTCAAGGACCTTCTTCATCCGGGACAACTACTGATAAAGACAGACAACACCACGGTCATGTGGTATATAAACAAGCAGGGGGGCACACATTCTTACCCCCTTTGCAGACTAGCCATGACTTTGTGGGATACAGCATTGACTTACCAAGTACATCTGCAGGCACAATTCCTGCCAGGAAAGGAAAATACTCTGGCAGTCGAACTAAGCAGAAACATCATGGATCCCCACGAGTGACAGCTGGATCCACAAGTCTTCAGCATGATAACAAGGAAATGGGGATGCCTGGACATAGGTCTTTTTGCCTCCCCTCACAACTACCAACTAAAAAGATTCTGCACAAGGACTTATCACAGACGAGCATGGAAAATGGACGCCCTATCTTTCAGCTGGAAAAACCTATCAGTATATGCCTTTCCTCCACTACTACTCCTCCCCAAGGTACTCCTAAAGGTCAGACAGGAGAAGCCAAAGATGATACTGATTGCCCCAGACTGGTCCCACCAGTACTGGTATCCAATCTTAGGGATTTTGTCTCAATGCCCAGCTTGGACCCTACCTCAAGTACCCCATCTACTGTCCCAGCAAAACAATCCGATCCTGTACAGCCAACTCAGGACTTTAAACCTGGCAGCATGGCGGATAATGTAATCATACAAAACACACCTCTCAGTAAAGCTGTGATGGATGTCATTTTGGAAGCCAGAAGGCCTAGTAGTAGGAAAAGCTGATGCTGGAAAATGGAAGAGATTCTATGCTTGGAACCAGGTGCAAGGATCTGATACAGCTGTATCAAATATTCATCAGATTTTGCAATACTTAACTGAGATGCTGGACAAAGGCCTATCTTTTTCATCAATTAAAATTCATGCCTCTGCCATTTCAGCTCATTACAATACAGAACCACCAATCTTTTCTCATCCTTTATTAAAGCAGTACCTTAGAGGAGCCAAAAATTTAAGGCCTCCAAGGAGATCATCAATACCTGCATGAGACCTCAACTACATCTTGGAAAAACTCACCCTGCCTCCATTTGAGCCAGCTGCTACTGCTGATATAAGGTTTTTATCTTGGAAAACAGCTCTGCTCCTAGCAATAACTTCTACAAGACGAGTTTCAGAGCTACAACCACTCATGGCTGTGGAACCTTTTATCATGTTTTATCCAGACAGGGTTTCTCTGAGGACAAACCCGACATTTATGCCTAAAGTGGTGTCCAGTGTGGCTCTTAACCAAACTGTTCATCTGCCAACTTTTTATCCAAATCCACAGAGCAAGGGGGAGAGAATTCTGCATTCCTTGGACTTACACAGACAACTTAGATTCTACTTGGACAGAACCAAAGTTTTCAGGAAGACAGAGCAATTACTAGTGGCATAAGCTGCAGGATCACAAGGAAAAGCTATCTCAAAGCAGACTATGTCTAAGTGGATAGGCCACTGCATTCATCTCTGCTATTTTCAACATGGCAAGCCAGTGCCTATGGGCATTAGGCCACATTCAACCAGAGCTGCAGCCACTTCAGCAGCTTTTCTCAGGTGAGTACCAACCAAAGACATTTTAGAGGCTCTGCTTGGAGTTCAGTGCACACCTTTACAAAGCACGATCATCTGCCACTCTACTCTAAATCTAGGGCAGGCTTTGCCACTGCAGTTCTGCAGGGCCTCATAGCCGCTTCTAATGCGGTTTAGCTCCAGCCTCCCAACCATAGCTTTGGGACTCTACCCAAATGTAATGACTGCAACAGTGAAACACGAAGAACGTAATACAGTTGTGTACACTTACCATAAATGTAGATGTTCGAGTGTATTCACTGTTGCAGTCCAGGTTACCCACCCGCCATCCCCCTTTTTTCTGGTGGAACTTATCTTTCCTTCTCTGATTTATACGACCTATGGGGTGTATTTGCTTGTAGATGAAGGTAAAGTTTATATTGGTGCATGTATTTTTATATATATATAAATTTTGGCTACCCTTTTAGGGGGCACCTGACATCTGGGGCAGGAAAAACTGAAGAAAATGGCGTTGGCTGCTTCTTTTATACCCCTGACGACAGCAGCCGACGTGGGACCCAAGACTTTGGACTTCAGGCCGACTGAGGGCAACCTGCCAGCAGGATTACCCAAATGTAGTTAATGACTTCAACAGTGAATACACTCTAACATCTACATTTATGGTAAGTGTACACAACTGTACTTGCTCCTGGATTATTCTTCAACCTCCCAAAATTAGTTAAATGTAATCTACCCATGTAGCTAAGGTTACTGCAGCAGTGATCAATATGATGAACGTAGTACAGTTGCTTATGTACAACTTGACATAATAGTAGATGTTCGAATGATCACTGCTGCAGTAGCTGCTCCCTCCCTACAATCCTCCTTGTTTTTTGGTGTGCCTTTTATGCCAGTGTGTGAACATTTTATTTTTTTGTTGTTTTTTGCATTGTTCTTTCAGGGCTCAGCCTCCTGCTCTCACTGCTTGCCTTCATGCCTAAACTTATCTTTGTCAGCTCAGCTCAAGCTGCCTGACAGTTTGGGAGCGTGGAAGGTACCCTGAAGCTTTAGTAGCTGGCTGGCTTTTTTGTCTCTGGAGGGTTATAACCCATATTATAGGCTACTTGCAGCAGTTATCATGAAAACATCTTGATCATACGAACATCTACTGTTATGGTAAGTTTTACTTTCACAGCTGTAATGTCGCGGTGGTACGGCGGTAGTGATGTTACCTCACAGCAAGAGGTTCTCTCGTTCGATTCTCGGCTTGGGAGTGCCTTCTGTGTGGAGTCTGCATGTCCTCCCCTCGGCTGGGTAGCGTTTCGAAAGACATGCGTGCATAAATGGGCGTGCCTTCGTTGAAGCTTAGGCGTCGAGCTGGTACCTTGGCGTTTCGTAAAAATCTACTGCCAGTCATGAGCAGACCGGAGTTCTGCTGTGGCAACCCCTTACCAGGAAAAGCAGAAAGACAAACGACAACATCTTTATGATTGATCATTGTAAGTAGGTCAGGCAAATTGCTACACAGTTTTCATGGCCTTGTGTATGTATGTATGATTGCACTACAGCTGTATCTGTAATATCGAGCCTAGTATTCTACAGATATGTAATGCTTGCAAACATTAGTATAGGTGTAACAATAAAACATAATTTATTTCTGTTCCCCTTTGAAATCAAATCACTTATTATAAAATAGCAGTTTATTTTACTTTGAAATCTATCTTCTTGTACGCTGAAAGTAGTCTCTTCTTTTTGGTGCTGCAGTTAGTTATATTTTCAGGATTTGTCATTGTACCACTTTTATGCCACAATGTACATTAGTCTGGGCATGTGCAAGTCAAATTAGATCCACATAATTGACTCGTAGTGTAGACCAGGACACCAACATATGTATAGTATGCAGTGGCCTTAGTTTAACATAGTGCTCTTTTGTAATAACAGTACACCATTTTTGGGATCAAAGGTAATTTATATTTTACTCAGTAATGGACTAGGAGCTTTAGTTTCATCTCTCAAAATGTACTGTTGTGACTAAACTGTATGCCCAGTTGAGTAAGATAACAAGTTACCTTCTTGATGTCATGTTTGAGTATATTTTAAAATGCATTTTAACAAAATAGTGTAGACCTGGTTGAACTAAGCATAAGAATGATAATTAAAGCTCATCCTCAGCAAATAAAATCCTTTTGACAGAAGGGAGTTTGTTTAATAAATTGGAGGGTTGTCTACCTTGAAGTAAAACAACTTAATAGTTGTTTGCCTTCACCTTCAGCTACTAAAGTAAAGTTGAGATATCAGCATTCTTCATCTCTGTTCCCTCTTGGGTATTTTCAAAACATTTTTTCAATAAAAAAAGGTTACTTACAAATTCGTTGCATACAAGATTGTGTATTTCTAGTAATGAAACCATTAAGAATCTTTAACTAACAGTATTTTCTTTATTTCTTTGCTCAGGTTTGCAAAACATGCCTAGGCCACTCGTGGTTATGGGAGCACACAGTTCCGGAAACAGTGATGCAGACAGTGGTGTATTTGCCATTCCCACAACCCTTCCACCAAACAGTCGTCATGGGAAAGTGTTCTCTCCATGCAAAGATGATGAGCTCAATTTCCGTCAGCAGCTGGATTCTCTTAGTGTAAGCATGACAGTACAAGTATAGAATTGAAGCTGGAGTTCTGTGGGTTTACCTTCTGCTTGTATTTCAGTTGCTTCAGTATAATAGCTGGAGACAGTGTCTTAATGCTTAGAATTGTAGTGTGCTTTATTGGGTACTGCAGTCTTGCAGTGGAGAAAGGGTGAGACAGACTTTTCACTACTTGTCTGTGATTTCCATTTTTCTCAGATGCAACATCGTCAGGCTTAGAATAAATAGAGTTTATGGGGGATGAGGCTCCCACCATAAAGATGTCAGTCTATGTGGTTATTGGGATGTCCTTCAAGGATGCATCTGCAGTCCTTACATATGGGTTGTCCTGCCTCAGGCAGCCCTTCGGTCGGCCGGATTCCAAAGTCTGGGTCCGGCGTCGGCTGAAGTCGCTATTTTCCCCGACGTCAGAGCGCCTGGGGTATAAAAGCGTCAGCCGACGCCATCTTCCTCAGTCTTTCTTGCCGCGCGGTGCCCGAAGCAGAAGCAGTTCGCAAGTGCCGGTCGGCCAGCTCCTGTGATTTCAGCTACCGAAGTCTTCAAAAAAGCTAAGTACCCCGTTGGGGACTCTTTCTTGCCTCAGCCGATGTCAGATCAAACGGTTAAAGTTAATAATTGTTTAAATTGTGGGAAACAAATACCTCATGAGGATTTCCACTCTTACTGCTTACCTTGCCTAGGCCCAGACCACGATGTCTCGGCCTGTACAGCCTGTGCTTCCTTCAATAAACGCACTCTTAGGCGTCGGTCAGAGTTTGCAGAGGAATATTTTGGGCAAATTTACTGGTATAAAATGCCGTCGGAGCTTCCGACAGCTCATTTACCCAAAAAACGTACGGAGAAGGACCAACACACGTGGCCCTCGGTTCCGGCCGACTCCAAGCCCAGGCCTACCGCTAGTGTCTCGGTCTCTGCTGAAACCAAATCTCTACTGGTTCCGACCAACGACACCGCACAGCCGGTACCTTCGGTACCGGAGGCTTCCACTGGATCAGTCTTAGAATTACCTTCTGAAACCGGTGCTCTGGAGGTATCCGACACCATTCCTGTGGATAAAACTACCCCAGCACGTGGGGCAGCCAGGCCTCCTGTATCCATGTCTATTAAGGCCTTTACTCGGGCTAAAGCTGCTAAACAGCCAAAATCTCTCCCTCCCAAGGCTATTCCTCAGGGATCCTCTACAGGTTCACAAATTTTAAGCTTAGCTGAGGACCTTATCTCCTTAATCAGGGGCTCTCAGCCACACCCAGACAGGGGCTCTCAACCTCCTCCAGGCAAAAGGCCCAGGGTTGAGCAGACAGATCCCCAGTCCTCTGATGAGGCCTCAGATGACTCTGCCCTTTCAGATTACCAGGAGGAGGCCTTTCCGGCCTACGAGGATTCTGATGCAAAGGAATCTATTCCCTCAGCCTCCCCCCCCCCTGAAGAGTTGTCCTTTGGGGAGACCCTTCACTCCATGAGAGCGCATTTCAAATGGCAAGGCCAGGAATTCTCTGATTCCAGGAAGAGGTTAAGGACTTTTTTGCATTTGCCTCAGCATAGACCTTTGGCTATTCCTCCTGTTTTGAATGTTATAGAGGATGTGTACTCAGAGTCTAGTATTTCCCCAGACTCCCTTTCTCCGGCTCCTGTCAAACCCGACAGGTACTACAGGGTCCCGGACACACATCTATTCCTTTACAAGGGCCACTCGGCTGACCCAGAAACTATTTCCCAGGGGCCTAAAGGGGTTGCAACCTCCACTACTAAGAACCCACTTCCTTCTGAAAAGGAATCCAGGGCCTTAGAGAGATGGGGTAAAAAAAGTGTACACTTCTTCCACTCTTTCTATGAGAGCATTGAATTGTCAATTTCATATGATACAGTATCAAGAATATCTGTTAGATGAATTGCATAAAAAACTAACCTCACCTGAACCCCTAGATCACAAGGCGCTTCAGGATCTGGTGCATAACTCCCAGCAGGTTAGCAACCATTTTTTACAGTGTGGTTATGATGTATTGGAAGCTTCATGTAGGTCAGCAATGACAGGTGCAGTCATACGTAGACATGCTTGGCTGAAGGAACAAACACTGCCAGATCATGTTAAAGCAAAGCTTCTGGATGCACCCCTGGAAAAACAAAAGTTATTTGGTTCCACGGCTCAAGAGGTCTTAAAGAAATTTGAGGAAAAGTCTAAGTCAGTACAGACAGTCAAAGATTTTCTCCAGGTCCAACCACCAAGATTCAGCAGAAATTGGCCTTCTAAGAATTGGTCCTTTCCAGACACAGACAGATTTCAAAGAGGCATAAATAGGCGTGCCAGAGGTAGAGGGCAAGCTAGAGGCTCCTACAGAGGACGTCAATGGCAGCCTCCTAACCAAAGAGGTAGTGCAGGACCTACACCTGCTGCACAAGGCCAAACTCAATGACTTGACTTTGACCCCGCCAACCAGGGCTCAATTGGAAGCACCTTTGGGCAGAAAGCTATCTTTATTCTCAGAAAATTGGCACATTATTACAAGGGACAAATGGATACTGCAAATAATAGACAAAGGATACAGATTCCATTTTCATACATTACCAAAAAGACAAGGCATGCCAAATCTGCCACCGAATCAAAGGACAGAGGCTTTCAAGCAAATTTCCAACCTACTGCAAATGAAAGCAATAGAAAAGGTTCCTCTCAGAACAAGGCCAAGGATTTTATTCCAGACTATTTCTTGTCCCAAGAAAAGAAAAGCAATGGAGGCCTATTCTGGACTTGTCCGCACTAAATACTTACCTCATTGTGCCAAAATTCAAAATGCTGACCTTACAGCAACTCCTTCCCATGCTAGGCAAGGGGTCCTGGCTGGTAACTCTAGACCTCAAGGAGGCATACCTGCATGTCCCTATCAAAGTTGCAGAAGACACCTCAGATTTCTTGCAGTTTCAGAGCATTATCAATTCTCAGCATTGCCCTTTGGCTTATCTACTGCGCCCAGAGTATTCACGAAATGCCTGGCATCAGTAATTGCACATTGCAGACTTCAGGGGATTCAAATATACCCATACCTGGACAACTGCCTTATACAAGCGGACAGCCAACAAACATTGGTAAAACACTTGAATTATGCCATCCGCCTACTTCAGGCCTTGGGATACACAGTCAACATTCAGAAATCAAGACTTGTCCCATCCCAAAGAATAATTTTTCTGGGTGCAAAACTAGATACAACCACCCAAATGGCTTTTCTCACAGAAGAAAAACAAGAACAACTATCGGATTATTTCAGAAACCTGACAAAACAAACCCAACTGACTGCAAGGAAAATCCTGCAGGCCCTGGGTTTCATGGCATCTTGCATTCTTCTGATTCCACAAGCAAGGCTGCATATGAGGAAACTACAGTGGTACCTAAGGAGTTTATGGTCTCAACACAGCCACAGCCTAGAAGCTTTGATCCCCCTCATTCCATGCCTTCAAAAGGAATTTCTGTGGTGGGCTCAAACAAGCCAGTCAAACATGGGTCTGCCTTTCAGCAAACCAAATATCAGCCAAACCATTACAACGGACGCCTCAGACCATGGATGGGGAGCGCACATGGAGGGCAGATGCATTCAAGGACAATGGACACAAACAGAATTTCGCCTGCACATAAACCAAAAGGAAATGCTGGCAGTGATACATTCAATCGAGGCCTTCAAGCCCTTCCTGCATCAAGGCCACCTGCTAATAAAGACGGACAATACCACAGTTATGTGGTACATAAACAAGCAAGGAGGTACCCATTCTTACTCTCTTTGCAGGCTGGCAATGAATCTTTGGGAACTTTCCCTAAAACTCAATATAGAGCTGCAATCCCAGTTTGTACCAGGAAAAGACAATGTACTGGCGGACAGCCTAAGCAGAAACATCATGGACCCACACGAATGGATGTTGCACCCAGGCACCTTTCTTCAAATAACACAATCATGGGGAAGGCCGGACATAGATCTTGTTGCCTCCCACCACAACCATCAACTGAAGAAATTCTGCACAAGGATATACCACCCACAAGCATGGAAAGTGGACGCTCTCTCTTTCAGCTGGAATACTCTAACAGTATATGCATTTCCACCTCTTCCGCTAATGACCAAGGTCTTACTGAAGATCAGGACAGAACAACCAAAAGTGATTCTGATAGCTCCGGACTGGCCAAGACAACACTGGTACCCACTGTTAAGGAGCTTGTCACGCACAAAACCGTGGCCTCTACCACAATGGCCACTTCTTCTGACACAGCACAATTACAAAACTCTGCACTCCAGCCTAAAAACCTTGCAGCTGACAGCCTGGAAAATACCTTGACTCCTTGCCTGGATAAACTATCCAAAAGGGTAAAGGATATCATCAAGGAAGCTCGGCGGCCTTCCACAAGAAAGGCATATTCAGCAAAATGGAAAAGATTTCGCACTTTGAACTCCACAAAGGGCAAAGATCCGACAGTAATGAGCATTCCACATATCCTGGAATACTTGGCAGAAATGTTCCATAATGGCCTTTCTTACTCTTCCATAAAAATTCATGCTTCAGCAATTTCAGCAGAGTACAACACTGATCCACCTGTATTTTCTCATCCGCTGCTAAAGCAGTTTCTAAGAGGGATAAAAAACATCAACCCTCCAAGGAAACCACCAGTGCCTACATGGGGCCTTAACTTCATGTTGGAAAAATTAACTCTACCTCCCTTTGAACCAGCAGCATCTGCAGAACTACAGTTCCTGTCTTGGAAGACTGCCTTCCTTCTGGCCATAACCTCAGCAAGAAGAGTATCTGAGTTGCAGGCTCTCATGGCAGTACAACCATTTCTTACTTTTCATCAGGACAGAGTCTCATTGAGAACCAATCCTTCATTCATGCCAAAGGTGGTATCCAGGGTCTCACTGAACCAAGCTATTCACCTGCCTACCTTCTTTCCAAATCCACAAAATAAAGGAGAGAAACTTCTGCACACCCTGGACATTCACAGACAGTTGCGCTACTACTTGGACAGACCTAAGACTTACAGGAAAACTGACCAGCTCTTTGTAGCATATGCTGCTGGTGTACAAGGAAAAGCAATTTCCAAACAGACAATTTCAAAATTTATAGGGAATTGCATTCGATTCTGTTACTCTTTTCATGGCAAAACTGTGCCAGCTAACATTAGACCTCATTCCACCAGAGCCACAGCCACCTCCACAGCCTTCTTAAGAGGGGTGGCTACAAAGGACATTTTAGAAGCTGCTACATGGAGCTCCGTGCATACATTTTCCAAGCATTACAACTTACCTTTATATTGCAGATCCAGAGCAGGCTTTGCTACTGCAGTCCTGCAGGGCATTTTAGCTACACCATCCTTTTCTTAGGTCCTACCACTCCCAGCTTGGCTATGGTATTCTACCCATATGTAAGGACTGCAGATGCATCCTTGAAGGACATAGTACAGTTTTGTACCTACCATAAATGTAGATGTCCGATAGGTATGCATCTGCAGTCAGGCTTTCCCTCCCTCCTACCCCTCTGTAGTATTCCTTGGGTATTTATCCCTCTTTCTAGCTAGCTGGGGTTGTCTATTATGGTGTATTTGTTTTATATTACTGTGCATGTTTGGAAATTTTTGCATCTATCCAAATTTAGCCTTCATTAGAGGGCACCTGGCATCTGGGGCAAGAAAAACTGAGGAAGATGGCGTCGGCTGACGCTTTTATACCCCAGGAGCTCTGACGTCGGGGAAAAGGGCGACTTCAGCCGACGCCGGACCCAGTCTTTGGAATCCGGCCGACCGAAGGGCTGCCTGAGGCAGGACAACCCATATGTAAGGACTGCAGATGCATACCTATCGGACATCTACATTTATGGTAGGTACAAAACTGTACTATTTGCTCCATTGCAGAAAATTTGTGTACTGTAGCTATAATTTAGGATCTTGAATGTTAGAATCACAGCGGATCCAGTTCTGGGATTGCCTATAAAATCTTGGCCTATGGTGGTGGTTTCATTATCCCGAGGAACAGAAATCTGCCGAGAGCTAGAGTGATAAAAATGTGTTGATCAGATAATGTTTTACAGGTCTGGAGCATAGGTTTTAACAGCAGCAAAGAAGCCATGTCTTTAGTCCTGTATTTTAAAGTTTGAGGGAAGCTGTTTTCCTGGGGGGGGGGGGGGGGGATGACTTAATACGAGCGAAGGCTTAACCAGTATGCAGCGGTTCACTTTCCTTTAAGATAATTGTGTAATGACAGCATTAAATTTGTCACGTTCCCCACACACACACACACACACACACACACTGTAACCTTTAAAGATCATCCTGTCAGACCTCCAGGTAAGAAAAAGAATGCAAGTTTAACATGATAGTATATTTTTTGCATGTGCACTAGGGCTGTAGCTATGCCATTGGATTACTTGCTTAGTGTAGTTTTTATACTGCATATTACATGAAGTTTTATTTATTTTTTGTGGGATAACTCAGCATTGACCTTTTTTATGAAAAGGGGAATTGAGGATTTATGCTACTGATTTCTTTTGGTGAAATGTAAAGGTGTATAGTCTAGACTTAACATACATGGAATTGTTTTCAGCAGCATGTTATGTTGCAGTGATTATGTAAGTTTAAATTTGCAGAAATTAATGTTTTGTAGATGTTACTCTAGGCATAACTTTAGAATGTGTAGTTGCCCTTAGAGTGCAAGGTCATTTTTGTAAAAATGGCTTGCTTTAAAATAAGTCAGAGATTTCATGGTATAGTACATCTGAGATTGAGTCTTGTTGATTGCTCATCTTTTATAATGAGAAGAAACACCCAAGCCTAGTCTTTTGTAGCTTCCATTGAAAGTTGAGATATTTCAGGCATGGGATTTCTCTAGTTAGAGATAATGTTGTGATTGACTGCCTGCATGTCTTGATGTTATGAACATCTGATATTCTAGTAAGGAACAAATATAGATGTTCATTGTATTGATCACTATTGCAGTAGCCTTAGCTATAGCTATATCCTGCCAAGGATATAACACCCAGTTAGCTTCCAAAGCTTCAGGACATATTCCACACACACGAACTTCAAGCAGCTTGAGCTGAGCTTGACTACAAGATAAGTTTGGGCATGGAGCCCTTCAAAGCTTTACTGCCACTGAAGTGTGCGCTCCATTGAAACTTTAGAGGATCAAGTCAGCTTGTTCTTTCCTTTTATGGGCAGATGAGTTTCCTTTGCGGGGAAAAATTCCATTTTCTTAATTTTCTTCTTGTTTTATTACGTTCTTCTTCAGGAAAGCTATTTAAATCTAGGAGTGTTGTGTTTTAACAAATTGCCTTCAGACTGTAATGTAGTTTTAAACAGAGCCCTTGTTTTTTGAAGTGAAACTTCTTAAGACATGCTAGTGTGAGTTCAGAGTGAAACAAAAGGTGGAAATGGAATTCAGACTGCACAAGGCACGTAATGTGAGTTTGCCTCAGAGAGGTTGTGCGACTTCAACTCAAACTCCGCCGTCATGCACGTGCATACATATACACACACAAACGCACTTAAACACCGTGCCTAGTTTCACTCCAAACTCGCACTAGCTTCAGGTGTACTGTTTCCCATTGAACTTGTTTAAAACTAAAACTTCAAAGATACAATTGAAAAGATTATAGATTTTATGTAGACGTTTCTAGTATTTATGTAAATTCACAAAAAAAAAAAAAATAATTAAAAAAAATAGTCTCAATGCCGATATTTTCCATTATTTTTATGTTGCTGGAGTGTTTGGGATATATCACATGAAGGACAAGTTTCCACAGATATTTAAATAAATCAGTCCGGGGCAGTCTATACCATTTAAAAAAAATAGCTCACTCACTGAAAATCTCAACCCATTAGCTACAACTGTCTGTTATAACAGTAATAGCTACTTAAGTAAAGACAAAGAATATTATCAGTTTTGATGTTCACAGCATGCAGGTAAACCACATTTGAAGCGTTCCACGCAGGTAAGACTACAGCAGCACTTCTGTTCAGTTTTGAGACATTTTAAATTGTAGACTACACACACCAAGCTTGAAACCCAATGATATCTGAATGACACACAGCAAGTGAATACCGAAAATGCAGGCCAAAGAGCATTACACTTCCTATTTAAAACATCGTGTGGGTACCAAACACGCATTGACTTAACATTGGTACTGCCAATAACCTTGTATCAAAATGCACGCATTCAAAAGTGGTACCCAGTTTGCAATGCTGAAGCACCATATCATTTTTAGGTTACAAGCTGTATCACAAAACAGTAAGTATATTAACATGACCGCGAATAGCCCCTTTGTTCGATACCCAGTGTGTGCTACAGGTTGATTTGGAATAAGTACAGCACTGCAAGGAATTAAACACTAAGAACTGTAACGCAAACAGAAAACAATAGCAAAAAATAAAACAAACAAAAAAAAAAAAAAAACAGGAAGATGTGTGTGATCACCATGCGCATTATAAGTGAAACTCCTGTGAGGAAGCATGAAGGACCTTGTACTGTACCATTTGTTTTCTTTCGCATTTCCTTACTGAAGTTTCACTTCTTACTACTGTGTGTGGTGACCACTCACATTCTTTCTTTTTTTTTTTCTGTCAGTTTAAAAGTAGTGTAAACTAAGTGAAAACATATTTTCTGTGGAGAAATAGTTTATTTTTTTCTGTTGTGGGGTTCCCATAGTGTTTTAAATAGCTTTTTACTGTTTTTTTTTTTCTGTTCAAAAAGTAACCTTTTGTGGTCTGTAGTTTTACTGGTATTTGCCGTTTGAGAGGCGCACCATTTTTGGCTCGAGCATAGTGCAGACTTTTGGTCCCATAGTCTATCCTTCTTCCAGCCACAAAAAGAAAACGTTAAACCGCTTTTGCCACCACTGCAGGCTAGCAAATTGTCTCAGCCGCAGGTGGGTAACTTTGTTCTGGCAATTTGTTGTACCTCAGACCCCACTAACCCCTCTGGTGTAACACCTACAGCCACTGTGGACCAGGGTTCAAAACGAAACCAAAAACCATGAACACGTATCTACTCCTTAAATTTCTTTGGATAGGAGTCGTTTACTGGTTCAGACTTTGGGTTTAATTCAGGCTATTGATCCTTCTTGTAAAGTATTTTCTGGTAAAAGATGGATTCTGTTTTCCTGAAGCGATTCAAGATTCTGAATCTGAACAGGAAGATGCAGGTGTTCTTTTTTTTTTTCCTTAAATTTTTCATCCAGACCCAGAGAAGAACTCATTGTCCGATTCTCCCAGTGGGTGTCTTTTTCTCTGAGACTATTGCTAGAATATTCCATTTATTTTTCAGTAGGAGAATACTGAGGTTTCTCAGCCCTCAGAAAATACTATGAGTTGTTGCAGAAGGATTTTCCAGAACCCACACCAATTCTTCCTGTTCTGTTTGCTTTAGAAGATTTTTGTGTTACTGCCTGCATTTTTTCCTGATAGTCAACCAGCTGCCGTTAAAAAGGCAGATAGGATGTATAAAGTTCCTCAGTCTTTTAAGTTTCATACACTGTTCCCAAACCTGATACAGTAGCTGTAGCTGTAGTTGATCCAGCTGCTGCTAAGCACCTGGTTAATGCCAAACATACTCTTTCTGATAAAGATGAGAAAGTAATTGATAGGTGTTAGAAAAAGTGTATACTTCTACAACTTTGATTTTCAAAATTTTGAATTGTCAAGCTCATATGTTAGTTTATTCTGAGAATTTATGAACGTATGAGGGATATTTTGTCTGCAGTTTCTTCCTGTGAGGAAAAATCTGCTTTAAATAACCTTAGTTCTTCTGTTGCATAGATCACTACTCTTTGTATTCAGTGTGTACATAACCCTGTTGATGCTTCTTCCAGGGCTATGGCTGTTGGTACTTTTTAAAGAGGATTGCATGGTTGCATTCTCAGAACCTCCCTGATGTTTTGTTGTAGCATTACACTCTCAATCTTTCTTGGTGTTATTACATCAAGAGGTTAGTAGTGCCCTGTGCAGACACACACACCCAGAAAGTAAATTTTATCTGTAACACTTCACTTAGAAAAGAAACCTATAACTTAGTGTGGCTTAAACAAATTCATGGTACAGAGATGAGCTTAGAGCAGCTAGTTTGCATGTTAAACAGCATTACTGTCAAATCTTAGCACAATCTAACCTAGTGTTTACCAAACCCCAGAGACCACCCAGGGAGACCGATGTATTACCTGGTCTCAACCTGCAGTAGCCTACCCAAGTACAGGTCTAGACAACATGGATGTGCAATTTCTAAATGTGACTGTAGCTAGCTTGGTAGATATGGGCATCCTGAGACTGTGCAGTAGTTGTCTGATGTTCACAGGCAGCCATTATAAACACAGTATGCTAGAGGTGCACATTCACAGCTTCACTGGCGTTACAAATCTCTGATACAAACAAGGTTGTCAAGAACACACACACTGCCATCCCTCCACTACTGTGTCCATCACACACACAAATCAACCTGTACTGAGGTACTAAAAAGCAATCTTCCCAAACCTCAAATACCTCCTAAGTCTATAAACAGTAATATCTATCCTTAGCAGTCTCTAAAGCATTCACCAAAAGCAACATCAAACATTGCATGTACTACTACACCCAGTGGAGCCCAAGAGCAAAGCCCATAAGTCAAGCCAACACATTACTCAGGACTCGTGTCATAGGGGACTCCATTGTACAACACCTAGACCCCCCCCCCACACACACACTAGATTGAACAAGAAGATAACTGTTAGTTGCTTATCTGGAAACAGGATCCACCAAGTAGGCATGCATGCACTTATGTCAGTTCACCACAGATACCAGTATGAGTCTGTCATAGTGCATGTGTGAGTTAATGACCTGAGACGTACTTCTGTGGGCTATGTGGAGAGAGACATTGTTGATCTCTCTGAATGTGTGTCTCAGGCAGGTATATGCCCTGCACTGAGCAGTATTCAACCTTCACCAAGGATGATGCCACAGTACGAACAAAAGATGAATGACTTCAATAATTTACTTAGCTTCTCGTTTCTTTTCAGGGAGTTTTAATATTTGGCTGCATGGGAGGACATGATTAACGGATCATATTGCTGTGCAAAGGATGGTCTGCACCTATCTCCCCTAGGCTTCCGAATTTTGGCTAAAACTTTATCCACCCCCCTTAGAGCTATTTTTAGGCAATGCCAAATTGACAAACCTACCAACAAAGCAGATAAAGCCCAAAGAAACCTAAATATGTTGCTCAATGCTAGAAGCCTAAACACCCTACAAGCACCCCTCACTGTAGGGAATATAGACATCTCTCACATTACCGAGACTTTGTTAAAATCCACAGAAAGTACACTGGCAGTGCAAGGCTTCAACACTTTCCATATATTTAGACACTGGCTGCAGAGACAGTGACAGAGGGTGGAGGAATTTCAATATGTACAAAGGGTGGAGGAATCTCAATCTGTATTAGCTGCAAGCATATCTCTAGATTGGTTAAACAGGATGATGTTCTGGAATTTATCCATGTGCAAATCACCATAAGCAAAGTCCCATACCATCTCCTAGCAAGCTGTAGGTCACCTTCTGTATCCCTAGAATCCCACAGATCGTACATAGACTTGCTGGAGAGACACTTGACATTAAGCCAAATACCAGATTTTTGGGAGACTTTAACTTACCCCTCTATAGACTGGGAAACGTACACTGCCTCATATTCACAGGCACAGTGATTCCTGGACTTAACTCAAATGACCTTGACCAGATAGTGCGCACATCCACCAGATGTTCAAATATTCTGGACCTGGTATTTACCAGTATGAGAAAGCATGCTGAACTGGTGGTCATTGGTGATGTCCTTCAAGGATGCATCTGCAGTCCTTACAAATGGGTTGTCCTGTCGTCAGGCAGCCCTTCGGTCGGCCGGATTCCAAAGTCTGGGTCTGGCCTCGGCTGGTGTCGCACTTCACCCGACGTCATAGCTGCAGTTCTTCGGGTATAAAGGCATCAGCCGACTCCATTTTCCTCAGTCTTTCTTGCCGCTGGCTCAAGCAGAAGCTGTTCGCAAGTGCCGGTCGGTCAGAACCAGAGATTACTACTACCGAATACGACTTCGAAGACTTCTAAAAAGCTAAGTACCCCGTTGGGGACTCTTTCTTGCTTCAGCCGATGTCAGAAAAAGTGAATAACTGTTTAACTTGTGGGAAACAAATACCTCATAAAGATTTCCAATCTTACTGCTTATCCTGTTTAGGCCCAGACCACGACGTAGCAGCTTGTCTAGCCTGTGCTTCTTTTAACCGGCGGACGCTTAGACGTCGGTCTGAATTTGCTGAGGAGTTTTTCGGCTCCGATTTTGCTTATATTATGCCGTCGGATCCTTCGACTACGCAAATGTCTAAAAAGCGCAAGGAAAAGGACCGGCACTCGCGGTCCGCGGCTTCGGCCGAAACCGCGGTTAAGCAAACCGCGAGTGTCTCGGTTTCGGCTGAAACCGAGCAAGCGGTTCTTCCTTCAGCTGAAAACTTACCTTCTACCGAGGCCTCTTCCAACCTGGTGGAATCTGCTTCAGAAAACCCACCTGCTGTTGCAGTTTCTCAGGAATTAAATGACACTATTCCCTTGGATATTTCAACCCCTGCACGTGGAGCTGCTAGGCCTCCTGCAGCCATGTCCATTAAGGCCTTTGCCAGGGCTAAAGCAGCTAAAGCTACTAAGACTGTGCCTGCTAAGACCCCCACTCACAGGCCCAGCTCCAGTTCTCAAATGCTTAGTTTAGCAGAGGATCTCATTTCTTTAATCCGGGGATCCCAACCTCAACCAGACAGGGCCTCTCAGCCACCTCCAGAGAAGAGGCCTAGAGCAGAGTCCATCCCTTCTGCCTCTCCGCCTGAGGAATTTTCCTTTGGGGAAACCTTGCATGCTATGAGGGAACAATTTCAGTGGCAGGGCCAGGATTTTTCAGACTCCAGAAAAAGGCTTAGAACCTTTCTGCATTTACCACAACATAGGCCTTTAGCCATTCCTCCAGTTCTTTCTGTTGTAGATGATGCATTTAATGATGCTTGTACTACTCCTGATTCTCTATCTCTGGCTCCTGCAAAGCCTGATAGATACTACAGGGTCCCGGACACACATTACCATTTGTATAAGGCTCCTTTTGCAGATCCCGAGACTATCTCCCAAGGACCCAAGGCTGTAGCAGCTACTTCTGCTAAGAACCCCCTCCCCTCAGAAAGGGAATCCAGATCCTTAGAGAGATGGGGTAAAAAAGTTTACACTTCTGCTACTCTTTCAGCTAGGGCCTTGAACTGTCAATTTCACACGATCCAGTATCAAGAATTTATGCTAGACCAGTTAACCAAAAAACTGTCCTCTGATGAATCATTAGACAAAAAATCTGTTCAGGAAATGGTACATAACATTCAGCAAGTCAGTAACCATTCAATGCGGCTATGATGCACTGGAGGCTTCCTTTAGATCAGCCATGACTGGCACAGTTATCAGAAGGCATGCATGGTTAAAAGAGCAGGCCTTACCAGACCATGCCAAGTCCAAACTATTAGATGCTCCTATGGATAAGATCAATTTGTTTGGCTCTCCTGCACAACAGGTGCTGAAGAAGATGGAAGAGAAGGCAAAATCTGTCCAAACAGTAAAAGATTTCTTACAGGTCCAACCGCCAAGGTTTAGCAGGAATTGGCCCTCCAAGAATTGGTCCTTTCCAGACTCATCCAGAGCTCAGAGGGGCAGGAATAGGCGTTCAAGAGGCAGAAACCAATCCAGGGGTGCCTACAGGCGACGCCAGTGGCAGAGTAACAACCAGCGAAGTACAGCCACGGACACAGCCACCACCACAACTACAGGACAATCACAGTGACTTGGCTCTGGCACCGCCTACCAGGGAGCAACTAGAAGCACCTTTAGGCGGGAAGCTAGCCTTATTTTCAATAAACTGGCATTACATCACAAGAGACAAGTGGATTTTACAGACAATAGACCAAGGCTACAGGTTTCACTTCCAGACTCTACCAGGGAAGAGAGGAATGCCAAACCTACCTCCAAATCAAAAGGCAGAAGCTCTAAAACAAATATCCCTATTATTAAAGATGAGAGCTGTGGAAAAGGTACCATCTATGGAGCAAGGAAAAGGATTTTACTCCAGACTCTTCCTGGTACCAAGAAAAGAGAGCAAATGGAGACCTATTCTCGACCTGTCCGCTTTAAACACATTCCTCATTGTTCCGAAATTCAAAATTCTGACTCTACAGCAGCTTCTTCCCATGCTGGGCAAGGAGTCTTGGCTGGTAACTCTAGATCTCAAGGAGGCATACCTGCACGTCCCCATATGACCAAATTGCAGAAGATACCTCAGATTTCTTGCAGGATCAGAGCATTATCAATTCTCAGCATTGCCCTTTGGCTTATCTACTGTGCCCAGAGTGTTCACGAAATGCCTGGCATCAGTAATTGCTCATTGCAGGCTTCAGGGAATCCAAATCTACCCCTACCTGGACGACTGCCTGATACAAGCGGACAACAAAAACAAGCTAGCAGAAGACTTACAAAGGGTCATTTACCTGCTACAAGCCCTGGGATACACAGTCAATATAAAAAAGTCAAAACTGATACCATCTCAGAGAATAACCTTTTTGGGTGCAGAGTTGGACACATCAAAGCAAATGGCATTCCTAACAGTAGAAAAACAGGAGCAGCTACCTCTCTACTTCTTGGCATTAACAAAGCAGAACCATCTGACAGCAAGAAAAGTACTGCAAGCCTTGGGCTTCATGGCATCCTGCATAGTATTGATTCCTCATGCCAGACTGCATATGAGAAAACTACAGTGGTACCTAAGGAATTTATGGTCTCAACACAAGCACAGCTTAGAAACCCAGATTCCAATTATTCCATGCCTGAAGCAAGAATTCCTATGGTGGGCTCAGGCTTGTCAATCAAACACAGGATTGCCCTTCCACAGTACTCAACCAAGCCAAACTATCACGACGGACGCCTCAGACCTCGGTTGGGGGGCACACATGCTGGACAAGTGCATGCAAGGCTTATGGACTCAAGACCAGCTGCACCTACACATAAATCTAAAGGAAATGCTGGCAGTAAAACTGGCAATTCAGGCATTCAGACCATTTCTCCAACAAGGTCTATTGATAAGGACAGACAACACCACAGTTATGTGGTACATCAACAAGCAGGGAGGCACACATTCGTATCCTCTTTGCCGGATGGCACTGGACCTCTGGAATGTGGCCCTGAGCTACAACATTCAGTTAAAAGCAATTTTTGTACCAGGAAAAGAAAACTCTCTAGCAGACATATTAAGCAGGACTACCACGGATGCCCACGAATGGATGCTGCATCCGGACATCTTCAAAACCATTACAAGAAAATGGGGGCTTCCAGAAATAGACTTATTTGCATCCCCACGCAATCACCAGCTAAAGAAATTCTGCACAAGGACGTACCACCCACTTGCTTGGAAGGTGGACTCCCTATCCTTCAGTTGGAAAACCTGACAGCATATGCATTCCCACCGCTTCCTTTGATGCACAAGGTGCTATTGAAGATCAAAGAGGACCGCCCAAGGATCATTCTGATAGCTCCAGACTGGCCAAGGCAACATTGGTACCCATTACTGAGGAGCATGTCTCGGGAACAAATATGGCCACTACCCCTGGTTCCTTTGCTGTTAACACAGAACAACTACAACAATCTGCATCCAAACCTGAAAACTCTGCAGCTGACTGCCTGGAACATTGCATAAGACCAATTAACCCTAATTTATCCCAAAGGGTTAAAGACATTATCCTTGAGGCTCGCAGACCCTCAACAAGAAAAAATTATTCAGCAAAATGGAAAAGATATCTCATTTGGAGTACTGCAAAAGGAGAAGATGTGTCACTGGTAAACATAGCCAACATCCTGGAATACTTGGCAGAGCTCTTCCACACAGGCCTGTCCTATTCTTCCATCAAGATTCATGCATCAGCTATTTCAGCAGAATACGACTTGGATCCTCCTGTCTTCTCACATCCTCTGCTCAGACAGTTTCTGAGAGGAATTAAAAATGTAAAGCCTCCTTGGAAGCCACCATTACCAGCATGGGACTTGAACTTTGTGCTAGAAAAATTGACACTTCCTCCTCCTTTCGAACCAGCAGCAACAGCAGAATTACAATACTTATGGAAGACTGCCTTCCTGCTGGCAATCACTTCAGCAAGAAGGGTATCTGAACTTCAGGCATTAATGGCAGTACAACCCTTCCTGATCTTCCATCAAGATAGAGTGTCCATGAGAACAAATCCTTCCTTTATGCCTAAGGTGGTCTCCAGAGTTTCTTTGAATCAGGCTGTCCACCTACCTACATTCTTCCCCAACCCACAGAACAGGGGAGAAAGACTGCTGCATACCTTGGATGTACATAGACAATTACGCTACTACCTGGACAGGACCAAGGGCAATAGAAAAACTGACCAGCTACTGGTAGCATATGCAACAGGAAGGAAGGAAAAGCAATTTCAAAACAGACAATCTCCAAGTGGATAGGAAATTGCATTAGATTTTGTTACTCCTACCATGGAAAGAAAACTCCAGAGAACATCAGGCCTCACTCTACAAGGGCTACAGCCACTACCACAGCCTTCTTACGAGGAGTGGCTACCAAGGACATTTTAGAGGCTGCTACTTGGAGCTCCATGCATACATTTGCCAAGCATTATAATTTACCTTTATACTCTAGATCCCGAGCAGGTTTTGCCACTGCTGTTTTGCAAGGGATCCTAACTACACCATAACTTTATTTTTCCACCTCCCCAGTTTGGCTATGGTATTCTACCCATTTGTAAGGACTGCAGATGCATCCTTGAAGGACATAGTACAGTTTTGTACCTACCATAAATGTAGATGTCCGATAGGAATGCATCTGCAGTCAGGATTACCCACCCGCCTTCCCTCTGTGGTGCTCCTAGGGTATTTGCCCATCTTATAGCTAGCTGGGGAATCTATTATGGTGTATTTGTTTGTATATATGTACATACATGCTTATTTTTTGTGTTTGCTCTCTACTATTTGGAATCATTGGCATTTATCCAAATTTAGCCTTCCAAGAGGGCACCTGGCATCTGGGGCAAGAAACACTGAGGAAAATGGCGTCGGCTGATGCCTTTATACCCGAAGAACTGCAGCTATGACGTCGGGTGAAGTGCGACACCAGCCGAGGCCAGACCCAGACTTTGGAATCCGGCCGACCGAAGGGCTGGCTGATGACAGGACAACCCATTTGTAAGGACTGCAGATGCATTCCTATCGGACATCTACATTTATGGTAGGTACAAAACTGTACTTTACCTTCACTGAGCAGTGTGACAGTTAATTTGCTGGCTTAAATTTCACCCCCTCCCACCACCTTCCTTCATGAAGTACCTACCAGCATATCCTACCCAGCTGCTAACAGGGCGCAGGTCCTAGTGGTGATTAATGAGGCCAAAAACAGTCTTAATGGGCTCCGACACTGTAGATCAGTGTGTAACGTGTAGAGTGTAATGTGTGTGTGCTATATCTTTAAGAAGCGTGTGAGGCTGTCCGTGCACGTATAAATTAGACACGTGCAATCCCTAGTGCCATTTTATAGAAGCAGACAGTGTGTGAGCATGCATGATCACAGTTATTAGTTTATATATATATATATATATATATATATATAAGTTACTTAAGTTATAGTCAATAAGCCTTTATAGTTTGTGTTTGTATAAAATAAAGCTGCTTGAACAGAACTCATGAAGACTCATTTATTCATGCCCGAGCACGGAAGTGACATGGTGTCAGAACCGGGATGGAAGAGAAGAATATTTGGAACAATGAGATGTAAAGATGACCGCAAAGGTAAAACCAAAGGAAAAGAGTGCAGACATAAACAGAAAGAATCAAAGGTAATGCAAAATAGTATGACTTGTTTAATCGAAGCAAAAGAAGGCAAAAAAACAGGTATTACAAGGGCTCAAACTGCATTATCAAGCAAGTGGAAAGTACGGAAAATTTTGTTGACTAAAGAAAATATTTAAGATAAAAGTATTTGCTGAAACAGCTAACAGTAAAGCAAATAAATGAGCATGTTTAAAGCAAAATGAATTTTGTTTAATGCAGAATTGGACATGTTTAGAGTAAAACGAGCACAAGAAAAGTACATTGGGCATAAAAAGAGTTTAAACTAGCAAAACGAATATAATAAAGAAAAGGGGCACATTAAGCAAAAAATAAAGCAAGGCGACTGTGTTTGGGCATAACTACGACTTTGTATTGCATCAAGGGCGTAATTAAAGTTATTCAAAGTATTTGATAGTGTGTAAAAGTACTTAGTGTTTGCTTATCACTGTGCATGTATTTCAAAGAGTTTGTGTGCAAAGTGCAACTAGTTCATGCAATTCAGTCAAAACACAGTTATTTTGAAGAAGAGTTCTTGTGCTGGGTGTGTCTATTTGCAAATTGTCTGCTGCATACTTTTTACTGTATTTTATCGCTATTAACTAACCTGTACAGTTAAACTAAAATTGCCTGCCTTACAGGGCCTGATAAATACGTTTTTTTCTGTTACACTGTTTGTAAAGCTTTTTAGATAGTTTCACTGTGTGAAAGGTATTAATGAGAAATTTTCTCTACTTGTTAAACACTTGTTTGTTCTGATTTCCTGCCAAGGAGTGTATCATATAAGTGATTTGTTTGCAGTTAAAAGCATTCTGTAGAGTCTCCTTGCTCCTTTATCTGTTTAAAAACTTTCATTTTGTGGCTCACTGCTGTTCTTCTGTTGTGATAAACATTTCTGTAGTGTTTACTTTCTAAAAGAGTGTAGGGTAGTAGCTGTAGTATTGTTCCTCACCCTCCCTCCCTGTTGGTATCTTGCCATTGTACTTGGTGCTTTGCAGTTGCCCACCCCTACTGTAAATTTGATCTTGGACACTCCTCCCAGTCTAGTGTCTTTAGCTCATTCTACCTAATACAGAGAGAACATTTGAGAAGGCTAACCCACTTAGTTTCCCAACCTTGAATTATCTTCTGCTTCTCCTCTGTCCCTTTCCTTTACAAAAAAAAAAAACTTTGCTAGAATCTCCCTGTGTTCTGCTTAACTGTAACAAAAAAATGTACGCTTGTTTCCTGCCTTTCTTGTAAGTATTCTAGTCCAGATACAGATTTGTTATATCCAGGACTTGTTTATAAACTTCTGAGCCCCCCAAGCCTATCTGTGTTGGAGGTAAGCCTGCTAGCTTATCAGTGGGAGAGTGGTAAGCACTAGGTAACCTATCTACCGCATAAGGAGTGGTTCTGGCCCAGAAATTGTAGTTATTGGCCATTTGGGCAGTTTTTCCATCTCTCTCAACTTTCTGATTTAAAAGTCCTCATTTGCTTCTTTCGTGTAACTAATCTATTTCAGATACAGAGTCTTAGTTTTAGCACTTGAACTTGCTTATTCATGCTAAGCACTTGCTCAGAACTTTTAAGCATTAAATGAGCTACAAATTACTACAGCACTCAACCTTCCTCGTTACCTAGAGGAAAACAGTTTTTGTACTTACTTTCCTCACTTAGAGAAAAACAGCTCTTGTACTCACTTTCCTCACTTGTCCAGAGGAAAATAGCTTTTTATTCAGGCATGTCCAAAGGTCAGCTGCAAGTGTTCTCAACTCTATCGGATGAATCTGGGCATTTAGGGGCAATGTAGCAATTGCCTCATGTACACAGACAAACCCTCTCCTCCTACCACCCAACACTACAACCTGTGAGAGATGCAGTTATCTAGCCAAACTGGAGGTAAAGCTCTCTCCAACCAAGACTGAGCTTGACACTCAAGAGGCAAAGGTAAACTCTTGCACCACACCACACTCATCACGTAGTCCCACTAAACCTACATCACCAAAATCCACACACAGGAACACAAAACCATTCACAAAGGCTCTCAGTAATAATCTGCTCAAGCAACAAAGATTTCCAAAGCAGAAACATGAGCGACCTCCACCCCCCAACACAACCCAAATGACATATAGCCCACAGACTCTGTGTGCCACTCAACCACAGCCCATAAGGCAAAACAACATACCCAACACACTAGTCAAAGGTGACTCTATAGTCAGGCATACAGATGTCCCACTCACCCATCTAAACATAGAGAAGGTTACTGTCAGCTGCCTGTCAGGTGCCAGGATCCGCCACGTAACCCACACACTCGGGTCACTCCGCAAAAAGTACAAATCTGACACTGTCATGGTCCATGTTGGTGTGAATGACCTGAGACGTACCTTCCTGGACTACATGAAGAGAGACATGGAAAAGCTTTCCGATCTTGTAGTCCAGGCAGGTATGATCCTAGCCCTGAGTAGCACCCTGCTGTTGCCCAGAATACTGCAGTACAAGGACAAAATGATTGACTTCAACAATTGGCCAAGCTTCTGGTGTCATTCTAAGGGGATCCAGTATCTGTCTGCCTGGGACGACATGGCTGACAAACCGCAATGCTTTGCCAGAGATGGCCTACACCTGTCACCCCTGGGATTCTAGATACTGGCTAAGGCTCTTGCCGCCCCTATAGTGCCTTTTTAGGCAAGGTTCAAATGACGAATTCACCATCGTAAGAAGAACAGGCGAGCAAAAACTGAGGGTAATGCTACTTAATGCTAGAAGTCTAAATTCTCACAATGCACTCCCTCGAGGCACTCCTTAAAATGGAGAACATCGATGTTTGTGCAGTGACTGAGACCTGGTTCAAGGCTCCAGAGAGCACCCCTGCATTACCAGGCTATAACTCATACCACACTTTTTGGCCATCTAACCTGGACCGGAACATCAAAGGCGGAGGTGTGTCCATATTCATTAAGAAAATCCACACCTCCAGGCTAGTTGCTTAGCATAATACATCCAAGGTTATCCAAGTGCAACTAACTCAGGGCAAAACTGCAATCCAAATTGTAGTTTGCTACAGATCCCCCACCATGCCCCAGGATTCCCACTCCTCTTTTCTTGATATACTGGAAAATATTAGGGGTCAACCAAACACCCGATTAAACTACCCCACCATTAACTGGGAAAACTACTCTTGTACCAACTCCTTCGTTCAACGCTTTATGGAATTCATAAATTCCAGTGCCCTGGATCAACTGTTCCACACCTGAAGTCAACTCCTCGTTGGTCAGATCCGACCATAAGCTAATCACCCTAGATATCCACATCCCACCTCCACCCCCCATTAAGGAAACCATGGTAAAAAAATTCTCCAAAGCCAAATTCATGCTTCGTAAGACAGAAGTGGTGAACTTCATGACACCCATGCAGATAGACAATACAGTTAGGACTGCTGAATCTTAAACAAATGCACTCTATAAGCACTTACACGAGTGCATGGATCATGCTGTCCCAAACAGAACCAAGACGCTATCTTCCAAAAAAAAGGAAGCCAATCTGGTGGTCCCCTGCCATAAACAAACTCTACAACAGAAGGAAGAAACTTTTGCTAAAGAGAGTAAAATCCCATGAGTTGAGGAGCTCGCTAGTCAGCCTCAGTAAGAAGCTGAGATCCCTGATAAGATCCTCCAAAGCTAGCTACAAAAATAAAATCACCACTGATTCTAGGGACAACCACAAAACATTCTATAGCTTTGTCAAGAATCTCAGTGGCAACACCCAGATCTGCTCTGAGTTACAGCACAACGGCATGAAAATTACAGAACAAATTGATATTGCCATCATCCTGGCAGATAGGTTCAGTACTAACTTTACCCCCCCTCTCACCCCATAAAGGGCCCATATCTATACAGGAAGAATGCAGAGTCCCTGTAATCACAACTACAAAGGTAAAAGCTGCACTCTCTAAAGCCAAAAACACAGCATCTATGGGACCCGACAACATCCCAGGCTGCATTTTACATGAACTTCAGAACGAACTGGCTCCCCACCTTAGCACCAAGTTCAGTCATAGCCTCAAGTCAAGCTTTGTGCCCACTGAATGGCACACAGCAACAGTTATCCCACTCCACAAAGGAGGAACCACCACTGATCCCGGGAACTATCGCCCTATTAGCCTGACGAGCCTGGTCTGTAAAGCCATGGATCATCATAGAACTTCAGCAAAGACATTGGTAACCTCCAAACTCTGGACCCCACCCAGTTTGGGTTTGTGAAAGGCAGATCATGCCTCCTGAACCTGATTGACATTGAGGCAGTCATCAAAGCTGTAGACGAGGGTAAGGTGGTTCACACAGCCTATCTTGACGTCGCCAAGGCTTTCGACACCATCCCCTATTCTGGAATTTTAGCTAAACTAGGTATAAATCCCTACATCACAAGATGGGTTGCCAAGTGGCTGACTGACAGAACCCACACTGTAAAAGTTGCAGACTCCAAATCTGACTTCAAACCAGTGACAAGTGGAGTACCACAGGTTTCAGTCCTGGGACCTCTCCTGTTTGCTATCTACTTCTCTGAAGTACAGGGTAACACAGAAGGCCTTTGGCTAACGAAGTTCGCAGATGACTGCAATGTAGGAGCCATAGTCGAGTCCCCAAATGATGTGGACATCCTACAGAAGGGCCTCACTGAGACAAATGCCTGGTGTCAGAGCCATGGCCTCCAGCTCAATGCCAAAAATTGCATTGTCATCCCCTTTGGTAAAAACTCTGTACCCATGAACTACCACATAGGCGTCAGTCTACTTAACACAGAATGTGTGGTAAGAGACCTTGGGACCCAGGTGGACAGTATTCTCTTTTGATTATCACATCGCCACAGTAGTCAGGAAACCATTCTACGTTACACACCTCATCACAAAAGGGTTCTTATCCAAGAAAAAAAGAGGTCATTGTTCCCCTCTACTCGACGCTCATTAGACCCTTTATAGAGTACAACGCCCCTTTTGGAATGTACCTCACAAAACATCTGCAGCATTTGGAAAGGCTACAGAAGTGCCCCACAAAGAGGATTACTGGACTCTAGCAGATGCCCTACACTGACTGTCTCAAAAAACTCCAGCTTTACTCCATAGCATATCGCCTGGTCCGAGGTGATCTCTGCCTAACATATAAAGCTATGTCAAACCCAGAGCTGTTGGACTTGCTGCACCTAAAGAAATCCCAGTCCCTCCGAGCTACACTCTCTAGGGACCTAAACCTTGTCACCACAATAAACAGGACATGCTGGAGGGATGGATTCTTGTCCCAGAGACTTCCCCTACTCTGGAAGAAGCTACGCATCTATGTCAAGCAAAATTCATTTGCACTTTTCAAAAAAAAAAAATCTTGATGAGTGGATGGGAAATGCACCCCGGGAGTCACTTCTGTGGCTCTGCTCGACAGGGGCACAGGAAAATAACTTCTCTGGGTGGCGTAAGCCAGGGAACCTTGTTAGCTAGGCTTACTTAGGCCCTTGGGCCGATAGCCTAGTACCTACCTATGAACCTAAGTGCCGCCATTACAGAGTGCTTCTACTGTAAAGAGTTGCCTAGCAAGGTACTGCCATTTTGGGGACATTTCAGTGTGCTCTATGCAGTTATTTGCAGCAGAGTAGTATTACTTCAAAAGCTATTGAGTTTTGGGCAACAGATGTTTGATTTATTAGCATTGTAGAGTTGCTTGATATATTTCTTGCATTGATAAGACTACAAGAATATTACAGTGCTCATGAATTACTCATTTGCATTGCAAAGTTCTCGAATGTTTCTTAAAGTGATGACATGGCGAATGACTGTAGCATTTCCACCTTTATTGATAAAAATTCCAAGCAATTACTTTAGAATTTTGCCTGTACCAATTCTGAAAATATAGTGAGTGATGATAAATGCAAGTACCAGGGCATTCATTTTGCTACACCTAGCAGGGTCTGAGGCCACATAAAGAGAGCGTTCATTTATATATGCACCAGCAGTGTATGAAGAAGGTGCAGACCACCTTATTGTTGTGCAAGCTGAATCGAGGGAGAACCCCAAGTGTTTGAAGTGCAAGTTTAGAGAAATGCGCAACCCTCAGACGAATATTGCATTAGAGAGGCATTAGATGTTCATCGTGTTTCACTGTTGCAGTCACTAATCTTGGGTTATCCTGCTGGCAGGCTACCCGCAGTCGGCCTGAATTCCAAAGTCCTGGTCCGGCGTCAGTTGCTGTCGCCTCTTCCCTGATGTCAGTGCGCCAGGGGTAAAAAAAGATGCAGCCAACACCATTTTCTTCAGTCTTTCTTGCCGCGTGGCGCAAGTGCCAGTCGGCCGACTCCTGAGATTTTCACAATCGAATTTCAGATCCGAAGTCTATATTAAAGCTAAGCACCCCACTGGGGAAACTTTTTTCTTGCTCCAGACCGATGTCAGAAAAAGTTAACAGTTGTATTTCTTGTGGGAAGCAAATACCTCATAAGGATTTTCATTCTTACTGTATTCCTTACCTAGGCCCTGATCACAACGTTGCTAGCTGTCGGTTTTGTGCTAGATTTAACCAACGCACTATTAAGCGTCGGTACGATTTTGCCTTTCATTACTTTGGCAAAAGATTTAATTATATAATGCCGTTGGAACAGCCGACGACCGGAGTTTATAAAAAGCGCAAGGAAAAGGGAAAAGACAGGCATCTGAGGTCCAAAACTGACAATGAGGCCCCTGCTAGGCCAGTCGCCGGTTCGCCAGTTTTCATTGAGGTGCTTTCGCAGCCCCTGACGCCTGCTACCTCAGAGCCATAGGCCGCTTCCGACTCCCATGTGGAGCCAACTAGGCCTCTGGATACTCAAGGTATTGGACCCTCGGAAATTATTCCCTCAGATGGGGCTGGAGCCGCTGAGCAGTCATCGGCTTCTGAGGGTGTTTTCAGACCTACACAATTATATGTCAAGCCAACCTCGGCTTCAAAGACTAAAACAGCTCTAAAGACAAAGAAACAAGTACAGCATTCTCCTGGACAGACTTCCATGCCTAAGAAACAGATGCTTAAAATGGCCGAAGACCTAATTACTTTGATCAGGGGTTCCCATCCTCCTCCTGTAAGAGGCCTAGGTAAGAGACAGAATATGACTCTTCTGATCAGGTTTCAATTTCCTCTGATTCCTCTTCTGAACAGGGATACTCTGTTCCTCCCTATGAGGATTCTGATGCCTTTAGAATCTATTCCTTCAGCCTCTCCTCCTGAGGATTATTCTTTTGGGGAAACCCTGCATAATATGAGGGAGCATTTTCACTGGGAGAGCCAAGATTACTCAGAATCTAAGAAAAGGCTCAGAGACTTTACTACCTCAGCACAGACCTCTTGCCATACCACCTGTAGTAGACATTGTAGATGATGTATTTTAAGAGTCCAGCCTGTCTCCTGACTCTTTAACCCCTGCACCTGCTAAGCCAGACAGACATAATAGGGTTCCAGACTCTCATAAATTTCTATATAAAAACCCTGCTGCTGACCCAGAAACTATATCTCAGGGTCCCAAAGGGGTCAAGGCTTCCACTGCAAAAAAACATGTCCTTTCTGATAGGGATTCTAGGGCACTGGACAGATGGGGGGAAAAAGTTTACACTTCTGCTACCTTGGCTGTAAGGGCTTTAAATTGTCAGTTTCATATGCTTAAATATCAGCAGTATTTAATGTCACTGCTTCAACAGAAAAAGTTGACAAATTCTGAATGCTCAGATAAGGAAATGCAGGATTTATTGCATGCAGCTGAACAAGTGGGAAAGCATACTTTGCAATGTGGCTTTGATTCACTGGAGGCCTCTTGCAGGGTCGCTGTTACTGGTTCTGTCATTAGACGGCATGCTTGGTTAAAGGAACAGAATCTGCCTGATGATGTTAAAGCAAAATTATTGGATGCTCCATTACAGCATGATACTTTGGTGTTAAGGCAGAAGAGGTGTTGAAGAAAATGGAGGATAAAGCGAAATCCATGCAGACAGTTAAGGATTTCTTACAGGTACAGCCACCCAGATTTAGCAGGAACTGGCCTACAAAGAATTGGTCCTTTCCAGTGTCAGACAGGCCACAAAGAGGCAGATACAGACGCCCCAGAGGCAGATCTCAGCCCCAAGGCTCATACAGGCCTAAACAATGGGGTGCTTCTACCTCCAAAAGCAGCGAAGACAAATCACAACCATACAGGAAACAATCCCAATGACTTTCCTCTGCCAGATCCAAGCACTTATCTTTTGGCAGCCCCCTTAGGGGGAAAACTAGCACTTTTTTCACCAAATTGGCACATAATTACCCAGGGCAAATGGGTCTTGAACATAGTGTCTCAGGGCTACAGGTTCCATTTTCACACCCT
This sequence comes from Protopterus annectens, assembly GCF_019279795.1. NCBI lineage: Eukaryota > Metazoa > Chordata > Ceratodontiformes > Protopteridae > Protopterus > Protopterus annectens. The sequence continues at coordinate 231,583,282 of NC_056746.1, forward strand.
GCCAAGGGCAAAAGGTATGCCCGACTTGCCACACAATCAATGAGCAGAGGCACAAAAACAAGTTTCATCCCTCATGGACATGAGGGCCATTCAGCAAGTACCACAACAAGAGCAGGGTCAAGGATTTTACTCGAGACTTTTCTTGGTGCCCAGAAATGACAAAGCCTGGAGACCAATATTGGACCTGTCTATACTAAACACATTTCTGGATGTTCCAAAATTCAAAATGTTGACTCTTCAGCAGCTACTGCCCATGCTGGGCAAGAAGGCTTGGCTCGTAACTTTGGACCTAAAAGAGGCATACCTGCATGTTCCAATCAGACAATCTTGCAGAAGATACCTCAGATTCATAGCTGGCTCAATGCACTACCAATTCTCCGCACTGCCCTTTGGCTTACCTTCTGTGCCCAGGGTCTTCACAAAATGCCTGGCACCAGTAATTGCGTTTTGCAGACAAAGAGGAATTCAAGTATATCCTTACTTGGACGACTGCCTTATGAGAACAAAGACATTCTACTAAAGCATCTGGCTTTTGTAAAAAGATTACTAATTTGTTTAGGGTACACAGTAAACGAAAAGAAATCAAAACTAGTACCCTCTCAAGAGATAATATTCCTGGGTGCAAGCTTAAATACAGCTGCCCAGATGGCTTATCTCACGCCAGACAAACAAAGGCAACTGACTTCTTCAAACTGTTGGCAACAAAGACCCAGTTATCTGCAAGGAAAATCTTGCAGGCTTTGGGCTTCATGGCATCCTGCATTCTGCTAATTCCGTATGCCAGACTGCATATGAGGAAACTACAATGGTATCTAAAAAGTGTTTGGACTCAACATTGCCACAGCCTGGAAACATTACATCTGGAGTAGGGACTTCATTTGTCAGCAACCTGTGGGTCTTGGATCCGATATCGGATCCGAGCCGGCAACTATTTATACAGCTATGGATCCGAGCTCCTAGCTCCTCCCCTCACCCATAATCCCCTGCCAACCCCAAATGACCTCAGATCTAGTTTGCCGCTCTTGAGTGTGTCAGCTGGATTTTGAGCTCCTGGCAATTATTGAGATAAGTGTTCTCTTTTTGTCTCTTTAGCCTATTTTTCTGTCAGTTAATTAGTGTGTGTGTATTAGGTTTCCCGTTAGTCTGTTAATTTTTAAATGTTTAGTGTTTACCCTCCCCTCACTGGTCGTTAGTGTGATTGTGTGTGCTTGCGTTTGGGGCCTTGTGCGTTTGTGTAGTCTTACTTAGTTTTGGGATATGTCAGAGGCCCCAAAGCCTATTTTTTCTAAATGCACCGAGTGTGGCCATAAGCTCTCTCCGGCGGATGGCCACACTCTGTGTGTTCGGTGCCTTGGGGTTGAACACCTGTCCTCGGGATGCACCATTTGTGCCCCGTTCAACCCCAGGGCACTGAAGGAGCGTAGGTTGAAGCTGGTCCTGGCGGGACTTTTGCCCCCGGAGTCTGCTTCGGCCTCCGCTACTCCCGTGGCACCTCCTCAGCCTGTGGTGGTGGCCACTCCTGCCCCCTTCCTCCGGCCGGGATTCAAACTCCCACTAAGGCGCCGGAGGACAGGGAGGCCAGGAGGGAGAAACGGAGGGAGAAGCACCACAAGCAGCGGGCCGAGGCCTCCGCTTCGGCCCCCCCAGCTAAGCAGGCTTCTCCCTCCACGGCTTCCAGGTTTCCTCCTCCTCGGCTCCGATCACCTTGTTTCTCCCCGGGGGCCTGAGGAGGAGGAGACCCGATCTCCGTCGAGGTCATTGAGGCGGCACTCCAGACCTGCCTCGGTGGCCTCGTCGAGATCCACTTACAGCCTGTCTGATGCAGACTTGGACCGGATTATGAGAAGGTTCATCCAGGCCCAGCTGCAGATGGGAGTGCTCCTGCCCCCCCCCCCCTTCAGGGGTTGGAGCTCGACACCCTTTTTTGCTCCAATAGCTCCTTCTCCGACTCACTTTCTGGGTTCGGAGCGCTTGGAGCCGGGCAGCGTTGGAGCCGGGGGTGGGTCGGCGCCGACAGTACTGGGTACTTCGGATCCGACCCTACCCTCGAGTCTGTCTGTTCCATCGTCTGATCCGACCTCTGCTTTGGATCCAAGGGATTCAGTATGCCTTCGGCACAGTCCAGGTCGGAGCACACTGATCCCTCGGATCCGACTGTCTCGGCGCCGGTTCCACTCCCTTCATCGGATCCGAGTGGGAATCTGCTTCGATGTAGTGGAGAGGGCTTTGTTGAGAGCATCCAGACCTCCAGCCCTTGTCTCGGCTCCGCCCTTCACTCCCCTCTCTGCTGGGTCAGGCTTCCATCACCCGGCCACAGGGACAGCCTGCTTCGATGTCCCAGGTTGTTCCTTTGGAACAGGACATTGCTGGTGAGACCTCCTCGGACAGCCCCCCCCCCCAAGGAAGTGCCTCGCAAGCATATGTGTAAGAGGAGGCACGTTGACTCCCCCGAGTCCTTAACAGAGGACACGGACTTGGATGAGGGGGAAGGCTCCCCAAGGTCACCTCCTGAGGATGTCTCCTTTGGAGACATCATGGAAATGTTCATGGGGGGGGGTGGTCTGCCCCCAAGGCTTCCTCTGACGAGTCCATGTTCCTGGAGGCATTCGAAGCAGGCCCGTCTACCTCTTGGGTGTCCCCTCCGGCCGACCCCCTGGTGGACCTTGTGACCACCAGGGTGTGGAAGGAGCCAGACACTGTGGAGCCAATCCCTAAATGCCCGGATAGGATTTTGAGCCCCCCCTGCAGACCGGCCCCACTGGAGCAAGGGTCCCCCTGTAGATGCCATGTTGATGGCGGCAGCCACTAAGAGGGAACTACTAGCTCAGGAGAGCCCCTCTGTCCATCCTCCGAGCAAGGAGTCCCGCTCGATGGATTGCCTTGGGAAGCGGGTATTCAGTTCAGCGACCTTCTCAGTAAGGTCTCTGAACTACATGGCACATGTCATCAGGATGCAGCGGGATCTTATTAAAGAATACGCTGCCCCCCCCCCCCCCCGAGTCCATGTCGGCGGAGGACAAGCAATTGTACTCCACTCGTATGACCACTCTGAGATCTATTTCTAATACCTCTATGCGACTGTTGTCTGATGCCACTGAGGGAGCCGCTAGAGGTAGCGGAGCGGGCCTAGTTATGAGACGCCAGGCCTGGTTCCGACATTGCGACTTCGTGGAGCCCTTCAAGGTGTCCTTTGCGAATGCCCCCTTTGATGGTTCTGCCTTGTTTGGCAAGACCGTTCGCGAGACACTTGTCCAGAGCGAGGAGGACGGGAAGACGTCTGCCGTCGGAGTCCGCTTCTCTGCTCCCCAGAGGTCCTTCTCCAAGAACCAAAAGGGACAGAAGAAGATGTGGTTCCGGAAATCGCAACATTCCCAACCTGCTCCAGACAGCCAGTCCTTCCGTGGCAGAGGAGGACAGGGAGGATGGCACCCTAGAGGCAGAGGGGCCCCGAGAAATTTTGGGTCCAGAGAATCCTTCTCTAATCGGCCCACGCAACAGCCTTGAAGGGTTGCCCGACTGCTCCACTCTGGAGGCAGTCTGGGGGGGGGGGGGGAGTTCTCAAGGCATCTGGCGGCATGGGAGTCTATCACGTCAGACCGCTGGGTGCTTCGGATTATATCCAGAGGTTACAAAATCCCTATGCAACATGTTCCCAGACTCAGGAACCTCCCTGATGTACCACCCGATCAGAGGGAGGCTGCAGCCACAGAAATCCAGCAGCTGCTACATAAAAGGGCCATCCAAGCCGTCCCCCCAGACCAGCTTGGATTAGGGTTTTACTCCAGGTTCTTTCTGGTGCCAGAAAAGACGGGGGACCTGTGACCAATTCTAGACCTTTCCCTCTTGAACCTGTCGGTAACCAAGGAGAAATTCTGAATGGTCACTCTTCAATCCATTCTCCCCCTGTTGCGGGAGAACGACTGGATGTGCTCACTAGACCTCAGGGATGCGTACTACCACATTTTAATGGACAGACGATCCAGGAGGTTTCTCCGCTTCCTGCTGGGAGCCAGCCACTATCAGTTCAGGGTCCTTCCCTTTGGCCTCACCACAGCCCCCAAGGTGTTCACCAAAGTTTTAGCAGTGATAGCGGCCCACCTGAGACTTCAGAGAATGCAGGTCTTCCCGTACCTGGACGACTGGCTCCTGACCGCCCCAACAAGGCATCTACTCTGCTCAGCCAGAGATTGTTTTCTGCGCCTAGCTCTCCAGTTAGGCATCACGATCAATATGGACAAATCCTCCCTTGCTCCGACACAAATGATAGACTTCATAGGGGCCAGATTAGATACGAGAAGTCTGCGAGCCTACCTCATTTCGGAATGACTACAGAATCTGAGATTACATGTGCGGGCCATCCTCCAATCAGAAGCTCCACCGGCGGAATTGGTCCTGAGGGCACTGGGCTCTATGGCAGCGGCAATAACGCTCCTTCTATGCGCTCGCCTAAACATGAGGGTACTACAGTGGACCCTCCAAGTACAATGGTCCTTTCAGCTTCTTCCTCTCAATCACCCTGTCTCTATCAGCAAGGCTTGCAGGAGGGCCTTGTTATGGTGGCTTCATTCCCCAGACCTCCATACAGGCCGCCCCTTCTGCGCTCCACCTCCTCTCGTCACGGTGACCACAGACGCTTCTCGCCTCGGGTGGGGCATTGCTCAGGCAGAACAGTCCAAGGCACATGGAACGACACAGAGACCTCCCTGCATATCAATGTTCTGGAGATGAGGGCGGTGCTGTTAGCATTGCAAGCACTTCACAACCTTCTTCCTGTAGGAACTATTGCGATACAGATGGACAACATGTCAGTTGTCTGGTATATCAACAAACAGGGGGGAACCAGGTCTTATCCTCTCTGCCAAGAGGCCATGAGGGTGTGGGAATGGGCGATCTTCACCAACCGCTTTCTGATCGCAACGCACATTCTGGGACAGTCCAACATTCTGGCGGACAAACTCAGCCACACTATTCTTTCCCCTTACGAGTGGTCTCTCAACTCCCGAGTAGCGAAGCAGATTTTTGCAAAATGGGGGCAACCCCGCTTCGATCTCTTTGCCTCTCCCTCAAATATGAAATGCGACAGCTTCTTTGCGCTGATTCCCCCACCAGGGGAAACCCAGAGAGACGCTCTAGTGCATGCTTGGCCGCCCGGTCTACTTTATGCCTATCCTCCTCTACCCCTCATGCTAAAGATGTTACAGAAAGCCTCTCGGTTGGGGAGCAAAATGATCCTCATTGCCCCATTCTGGCCTCGGCAAACATGGTTCCCTTACCTGTGGTCTCACTTGGTGAATCCTCCCTGGGTTCTGGATCCCAGCCCGGATCTAATATCCCACCCATCAGGCTTACCGTCCCCGAACCTGGACAACCTGAAGCTAAGAGCTTGGCTGCTCCAGTTCCACTCTTAATCAGGACTCCCGGTATCTCTTCACCAGTCAAAGTCATCTTGGTGGCAGCGCATAAACTTCCACCAGGAAAGTTTACCGCAGTAAATGGAAGCGCTTCTCTGTCTGGGCGGAACATCATAATTTGGACCCCTTCACTGCTCCGCTAACGTCCGTTTTGGACTTCCTTACCAGACTTTTTCAGCAAGGGGCTAGCTGTTCGACAGTCAAGGTACAATTGGCAGCCATCTCCCATTACCCTGTAGGACACGAGACAGGTCCTTTGATGTCAGCTAAACTATGTAAAACCTTCCTCAAGGGTACTTTTCTGCTCAGGCCCCCTATCAAAGAAGCCGTACCCCCTTGGGACCTATCAGTAGTTCTTCAGGCCTTGACTGCTTTTCATTTTGAACCAGCTGCCTTGGATGATCTTAAATACCTGTCTTGGAAAACAGCTTTCCTGGTAGCCATCACTTCAGCGAAGAGAGTTTCGGAACTTCAAGCTCTTTACGTAAAACCCCCTTACTTGGTTTTTCATCAGGATAGAGTGTACCTCAGGACCAATCCATCCTTCCTACCTAAGGTGGCCTCGGAAACCAATATCAATCAGTCCATTAACCTACCTGTTTTTTTCCCTAATTATCAAAATAAAGGAGAGTACAAGCTGCGTTCTTTAGATGTGCACAGGCAGCTGTGTTTCTATATTCATAGGACTGCTGGTCACAGACAATCTGATCAGCTGTTCATTTCCTTTGCCAAATTCAGTTTGGGTAAAGCCGTTTCGAGGGTCACCTTATCACGCTGGATTTCCCAATGTATCCTTCTAGCTTATGAGGTTTCTGGGAGGCCTGCACCTCAAGGAGTTCGTGCACATTCCACTCGCTTCTGCTGCATTCAGATCTAGAGTCCCCTTGGATGATATTTGCTCGGCAGCCACTTGGGCCTCATCTTATACCTTTATCAACCACTACAAACTGGACGTCATTTCCAGAGGGAGAGCATCCTTTGACACCGCAGTGCTCCGGAACATCCTTCCATGGTGGCCGCCCAAGATTCAGGTAGCTGGGGACTGTCCCACAGGTTGCTGACAAATGAAGTCCCTACTCCAGATTAAGAAGTTACGTGCTCACCATAACGTTCCATCTGAGTAGGTGGCTTCATTTGTCTGCAACTATCCCCCCTCCTTCCCCCTGGCCTTCAGAAGAGTTAGTTTGGTGGTATTATCCTGCCTTTTCCTGTTGGGATACCTTTTTAGGTATATGTAGGAGGGCAAACTTGATCTGAGGTCATTTGGGGTTGGCAGGGGATTATGGGTGAGGGGAGGAGCTAGGAGCTCAGATCCATAGCTGTATAAATAGTTGCCTGCTCGTATCCAATATCGGATCCAAGACCCACAGGTTGCAGACAAATGAAGCCACCTACTCGGATGGAATGCTACGGTGAGTACATAACTTCTTATTACCCTCATTCCTTGCTTGCAACAGGAGTTTCGATGGTGAGCTCAGGCCTGTCACCACAACAAGGGACAGCCATTCACTTTACCCACAGCCAGGCAGACACTAACAACGGATGCATCAGATTATGCCTGGGGGGCCCACATGGCAGAAAAATGTTTTCAGGGCACATGGCCTGCAAGCCAGATGCATCTTCATAGCAATCAAAAAGAGAAGCTAGCTGTTCAGAATGCCCTGACAGCTTTCAAGGACCTACTTCATCCAGGACAACTACTGATAAAGACGGACAATACTACAATCATGTGGTACATAAACAAACAGGGAGGCACACATTCCTACCCCTTCTGCAGACAAGCCATGACTTTGTGGGACACAGCATTGACTTATCAAATTCACCTGCAAGCACAATTCCTGCCAGGAAAAATAAATACTCTGGCAGACGAACTCTGCAGAAACCTTATGGATCCCCACGAGTGGAAACTGGATTCACAAGTCTTCAGCATAACAAGGAAATGGGGATGCCCAGACATGGATCTATTTGCCTCCACTCACAACTGCGAAATACAGAGATTCTGCACAAGGATTTATCACAAGCTAGCATAGAAAGTGTATGCCCTATCCTTCAGCTGGAAAAACTTAACAGTATATGCCTTTCCTCCACTGCCTCTCCTCCCCAAGGTACTCCTAAAAGTCAGACAAGAGAAGCCAAAAATGATACTGACTGCCCCAGACTGGCCTCTCCAGCACTGGTACCCAATCCTAAAGAACTTGTCTCAAGGTCCAGCCTGGACATTGCCTCAAACTTCTCACTTATTGACCCAACAAAACAATCAAATCCTGCACAGCCAACTCAGGACCTTAAATCTGGCAGCATGGTAGATAAATGTAGCCATTCAGAACACTCCTCTTTCAAAAGCTGTCATGGATGTTATCTTGGAGGCCCAGTACCAGAAAATCTTATGCAGAAAAATGGAAGAGATTCTGTGCTTGGAACCAGGAACAAGGAAGTGACACGTTTGTACCAAATATTCCTCAGATTTTACAATACTTAACTGAGATGCTGGACAAAGACCTATCGTATTTATCAATTAAGATTCATGCCTCTGCCATTTCAGCCCATTACAATACGAAACCACCTTTTTTTTCTCATCCTTTAATAAGGCAGTACCTCATAGGGGCCAAAAACATAAGACCTCCAAGGAGAGCACCAGTACCTGCATGTGGGACCTCAATTATGTCTTGGAAAAGCTCACACTACCTCCTTTTGAGCCAGCTTCAACAGCTATAAAATTCTTATCCTGGAAAACAGCTCTGCTCCTAGCAATAACCTCTGCAAGACGAGTCTCTGAGTTACAGGCACTCATGGCTGTGGAACCTTTTATCATTTTCCATCCAGACAGGGTTTCTCTGAGGACAAACCCTATAGTTATGCCTAAGGTGGTGTCCAATGTGGCCCTTAACCAAGCCATTCACTTGCCTACCTTTTATCCAAACCCACAGAACAAGGGTGAGAGACTTCTGCATTCTTTGGACATACACAGACAGCTACGCTTCTACTTGCACAGAACTAAAGCTTTCAGAAAGACTGAGCAACTTTTAGTGGCATATGCTGCAAGAAAGGCTATCTCAAAGCAGACTATTTCTAAATAGATAGGCCATTGCATTCGTTTCTGCTATTCACAGCATGGCAAATCAGTGCCTAAGGGCAATAGGCCACATTTTGCCAGAGCAGCAGCCACTTCAGCAGCCTTCCTCAGAGGAGTACCAACCAAAGAAATCTTAGAGGCTGCAACTTGAAGTTCAGTGCACACTTTTACAAAGCACTACCACTTACCTCTCTACTCTATATACAGAGCAGGCTTTGCCACTGCAGTTCTGCAGGGCCTCATAGCCTCTCTTAATCCTTTTTAGCCCAGCCACCCATCCTCAGTTTTGGGATTCAACCCAAGAGTAATGACTGCAACAGTGAAACACGAACATAGTACAGTTGTGTACTTACAATAAATGTAGATGTTCGAGTGTATTCACTGTTGCAATCCAAGTTACCCTCCCACCATCCCCCTTTCATTTGCTGGGTCTTATCTGTACTTCTCTATTCTATACAACTTATGTGGTGTATTTGCTTGTAGATGAAGGAAATGTTTACTTTAGTGCATGCATGTTTATTGGCATAATCTATTTAGCCTACCCTTCTGGGGGGCACCTGAAATCTGGGGCAAGAAAAACTGAAGAAAATGGCGTCGGCTGCATCTTTTATACCCCTGGCACACTGTGACTTTAGGGAAGAGGCGACAGCAGCCAGACCAGGACTTTAGAATTCAGGCCAACTGCGTGTAGCCTGCCAGCAGGATAACCCAAGAGTAATGACTGCAACAGTGAATACACTCGATCATCTACATTTATGGTAGGTACACAACTGTACTTTTTGCACAAGAGATCAGAAACCAGGGGAAACATTTGCAGCTTACATAACTGACTTGAGAAACAGAGCTAAAATGTGTCAGTTTGGTGATTTAAAAGATGAGCTGATAAAGGACAGACTTGTATGCGGTGTTAATAGTGCTGCTGTGAGAAAGATTTTGCTTCATGACAGTGACTTAACATTAAGCAAGGCCAATAGAGTTTTGTCAGATCCATGAGGTAACAGAAAGACGCAGGAGTATGCCTGCAAGTGACATGGGTATGGTTTCAGTTAGCTCCAGAGCAAACGTAGACAGTATGTAACACGTGATAAACAAGAACACGGCTAAGCATGTGGCAGCTACATTGATGTCCTTCATGGATGCATCTGCAGTCATAACAAATGGGTTGTCCTGTCGTCAGGCAGCCCTTCGGTCGGCCGGATTCCAAAGTCTGGGTCCGGCTTCGGCTGATGTCGCACTTCACCCGACATCATCTCTGCTGGTCTTCGGGTATAAAGGCATCAGCCGACGCCATTTTCCTCAGTCTTTCTTGCCGCGTGGCGCCCGAAGCAGAAGCTGTTCGCAAGTGCCGGTCGGTCAGATCCAGAGATTACTACTACCGAATACTACTTCAAGACTTCTAAAAGCTAAGTACCCGTTGGGGACTCTTTCTTGCCTCAGCCGATGTCAGAAAAAGTCAATAACTGTTTAACTTGTGGGAAACAAATACCTCATAAAGATTTCCACTCTTACTGTTTGCCTTGCTTAGGCCCAGACCACGACGTAGCAGCCTGTTCGCCTGTGCTTCCTTCAACCGACCTAACGCTTAGGCCGGTCGGAGTTTGCTGAACAGTTTTTCGCTCAGATTTTGCGTACATTATGCCGCCGGATCCTCCGACTACCCAAATTGTTAAAAACGCAAAGAAAAGACCGACACTCGCGGTCTGCGGTTTCGGCGAAACCACGGTTAAGCAAGTCGAGTGTCTCGGTTTCGCCGAAACCGAGAAAACTGGTCAATCTTCAGCGAATCCATGACTACTACTGAGGCTCCTGCTACCTTATCTGAATCAGCCTCAGAAATTTTGCCTACAACTGTGGTTCCTACTGACCTATCAGACACCATCCCCTTGGATATCTCTACCCCAGCACGTGGTGCTGCTAGGCCTCCTGCAGCCATGTCTATTAAGGCCTTTGCCAGGGCTAAAGCAGCCAAATCAGCTAAATCAGTGCCTGTTAAACCACCCTCACTCAGGCCCACTTCTAGTTCTCAAATGCTTACTCTGGCAGAAGATTTAATATCCTTAATTAGGGATCCCAATCTCACCCAGACAGGGCCTCTCAGCCCCAGAAAAGAGACCTAGAGCAGAGCCCCCGAGCCTGTGTCCTCTGATGATTCTCGCGGATGACTCAGACATTACAGACCAGCCAGAGGCTCCTTTTTCCAATTATGAAGATTCAGATGCTGAAGAATCCATTCCAGCTGCCTCTCCACCAGAGGAATTCTCCTTTGGGGAAACCTTACATGCCATGAGAGAACAATTCCAATGGCAGGGACAAGATTTCTCAGATTCAAGAAAAAGGCTTAGGACTTTTCTGCACTTACCACAACATAGGCCCTTAGCTATACCTCCTGTCCTATCTGTTGTGGACGATGCATTTAATGATGTCTGCACTGCTCCTGATTCTTTACCTCCAGCCCCTGCCAAACCAGATAGATTTTACAGGGTGCCAGACACTCATCACCACCTATACAAGGCGCCACTTGCAGACCCCGAAACTATTTCCCAGGGTCTAAGGCAGTAGCCTCGACCACAGCAAAACCCTATTCCCTCTGAAAGGGAATCCAGGTCCTTAGAGAGATGGGGAAAAAGTCTACACCTCTGCTACTCTCTGCTAGAGCTTTAAACTGTCAGTTTCACATGATCCAATACCAAGAGTTTATGCTTGATCAGTTAATTAAAAAACTGTCCTCTGATGAATCTTTAGATAAGAAATATGTATTAGAAATGGTGAATAACATCCAACAGGTTAGTAACCATTCTTTAAAATGTGGCTATGATGCACTGGAGGCTTCATTTAGATCAGCCATGACTGGCACAGTGATAAGAAGGCATGCATGGTTGAAAGAACAGGTCTTGCCGGATCATGTTAAAGCTAAGCTATTGGATGCTCCTATGGATAAGGCCAGTCTGTTTGGGAACCTGCCCAGCAGGTAATGAAGAAAATGGAAGAGAAGGCAAAATCTGTACAAACAGTTAAAGATTTCCTACAGGTTCAGCCCCCAAGGTTTAGCAGGAACTGGCCTGCCAAAAATTGGTCCTTTCCTGACTCCACAAGATCCCAAAGGGGCAGGAACAGACGCTCTAGGGGCAGAAATCAATCCAGAGGAGGTGCCTACAGAGGACGACAGTGGCAAGGCAATAACCGAGGCACAGACGCAACCACTGCCACTGCAACAGGACAATCACAGTGACTTGGCTCTGACTCCGCCCACCAGGGAGCAAATAGCAGCACCATTAGGCGGAAAGTTAGCCTTATTCTCGAAAAATTGGTACTATATTACAAAAGACAAGTGGATTTTGCAAACCATAGACCAAGGCTACCGGTTCCACTTCCACACTTTACCAGTAAAAAGAGGAATGCCAAACCTGCCCCAAATCAAAAATAGAAGCCCTGCACCAGACAGCAGAATTAATAAAGATGAGAGCTGTGGAAAGGGTACCAATAACAGAACAGGGCAAAGGATTCTACTCCAGACTCTTCCTAGTACCAAGAAAAGAAAAAAACTGGAGACCTATTCTCGACCTGTCCATCTTAAACACATACATCATTGTCCCAAAATTCAAAATGCTGACCCTACAGCAACTTCTTCCCATGCTGGGCAAGGAGTGTTGGCTGGTAACTCTAGATCTCAAGGAGGCATACCTGCACATCCCCATTCGACCAAATTGCAGAAGATACCTGAGATTTCTTGCAGGATCAGAGCATTATCAATTCTCAGCATTGCCCTTTGGCTTATCTACTGCCCAGAGTATTCACAAAATGCCTGGCATCAGTAATCGCTCACTGCAGAGTACAGGGAATCCAAATTTATCCATACCTGGACGACTGCCTGTTACAAGCGGACAACAAAAGCAAGCTGACAACAGATTTACAAAGGGTCATTTACTTGCTACAAGCCCTGGGATACACAGTCAATTTTCAAAAGTCAAGACTGATACCATCCCAGACAAGAACTTTCTTGGGCTGAATTGGACACAGTAAAACAAATGGCATTCCTAACTGCAGAAAACAAAAGAACTCCCTCTTTACTTCTTGGCATTAACAAAGCAGAACAAACTAACAGCAAGAAAAGTTCTGCAGGCCTTGGGCTTCATGGCATCATGCATAATCTTGGTCCCACATGCCAGACTGCATATGAGAAAGTTACAGTGGTACCTAAAGAATTTATGGTCTCAACACAGGCACAGCTTAGAAACAGAAATACCACTAATCCCATGCTTAAAACAGGAGTTCCTATGGTGGGCTCGGGCATGCCAGTCAAACCCAGGCTTACCCTTCCACAACTTTCGAGCAAACCAAACCATCACAACGGATGCCTCAGACCTAGTATGGGGGGCACACATGCTGGACAAATGCGCATAAGGACTGTGGACTCAGGACCAGCTGCACCTGCACATAAACCAGAAAGAAATGCTGGCAGTAAACTGGCAATCCTAAAATTCAGACCATTCCTCAAAGAAGGCCATTTGATGATAAGGACAGACAACACCACAGTCATGTGGTACATCAACAAACAGGGAGGCACTCAATCTTACCCCTATGCAGAATGACTTTGGACCTTTGGAATCTGTCTCTCAGCTACAACATCCAGTTACAGGCAATATTTGTACCGGGAAAAGAGAACACCCTAGCAGACATTTTAAGCAGAACCACCTCGGATGCTCACGAATGGATGCTACACCCGGACATCTTCAAGGCCATCACAAAGCAATGGGGAATGCCACAAATAGATCTATTCGCTTCCCCACAAAATCACCAGCTCAAAAAATTCTGCACAAGGACATTCCACCCACTTGCATGGAAGGTGGACTGTCTATCCTTCAGCTGGAAAGGCCTGACAGCATATGCATTCCCACCTCTTCCCTTGATGCACAAGGTACTACTGAAAATCAAAGAGGAACGGCCAAGGATGATTCTGATAGCTCGAATTGGCCAAGACAACACTGGTACCCATTGCTGAGGAGCATGTCTCGGGAGAAAATGTGGTCAATACCCCTGATGCCTCTGATGTTAACTCAGAACAACTACAACATCATACATCCAAACCTAAAACCTTGCAACTGACTGCCTGGAACATCACATAGCAGTAACTAACCCTGACCTTTCACAAAGGGTTAAAGACATTATCCTTGAAGCCCGCAGACCTTCAACAAGAAGGAACTATGCAGGAAAATGGAAAAGGTTCGCCATTTGGAGTACTGAAAGAGGAAAAGATGTGTCGAACATAGATATTGCTAACATTCTGGAGTACTTGGCAGAGCTTCTACATACAGGCCTGTCCTATTCCTCCATCAAGATACATGCATCAGCTATTTCAGCAGAATACAGCTTTGATCCTCCTGTCTTTTCACATCCTCTACTCAGGCAGTTTCTCAGAGGGATCAAGAATGTAAAACCTCCTAGAAAACCACCATTACCAGCATGGGACTTGAACTTTGTACTAGAAAAGTTGACACTCCCTCCGTTTGAACCAGCAGCAACAGCAGATCTACAACACCTGTCATGGAAAACTGCTTTCCTACTGGCTGTTACTTCAGCAAGGAGGGTTTCGGAACTACAGGCCTTAATGGCAGTGCAACCCTTCCTAATCTTCCATCAAGATAGGGTGTCCATGAGAACTAATCCTACATTTATGCCTAAGGTGGTATCCAGAGTGTCTTTAAACCAGGCAATCCACCTACCTACCTTCTTTCCCAATCCACAAAACACAGGTGAAAGAATAATGCATACCTTGGATGTACACAGACAGTTACGCTACTACCTGGACAGAACCAAAGGTAACAGAAAACTGACCAGCTCTTTGTAGCCTATGCAACAGGAAGGGAAGGAAAAGCAATTTCCAAACAGACAATCTCCAAATGGATAGGAAATTGCATAAGATTCTGTTACTCCTACCATGGAAAACCAATTCCACAGAACATAAGACCTCATTCTACAAGGGCTACAGCCACTACCACAGCTTTCTTAAGAGGAGTGGCAACCAAGGACATTATTGAGGCGGCTACTTGGACCTCCGTGCATACATTTGCCAAGCATTATAATTTACCTCTATATTCTAGATCCCGAGCAGGGTTCGCCACTGCTGTACTGCAAGGGATCCTGACTACACCATAATTATTATTCCTCCTCCCCTAGTTTGGCTATGGTATTCTACCCATTTGTTATGACTGCAGATGCATCCATGAAGGACATAGTACAGTTTTGTACCTACCATAAATGTAGATGTCCGAACTGGATAGCATCTGCAGTCAGGATTACCCTCCCTCCTTCCCTCTGTGGTACTCCTAGGGTATTTACCCTCCTAATAGCTAGCTGGGGGTCTCTTATGGTGTATTTGTTTGTATATATGTACATACATGTTTATTTTTGTTTGTTTTCTACTATTTTGGAAACATTGGCATTTATCCAAAATTTAGCTTTCCAAGAGGGCAATTGGCATCTGGGGCAAGAAACACTGAGGAAAATGGCGTCGGTTGATGCCTTTATACCCGAAGACCAGCAGAGATGACGTCAGGTGAAGTGCGACATCAGCCGAAGCCGGACCCAGACTTTGGAATCCGGCCGACCGAAGGGCTGCCTGACGACAGGACAACCCATTTGTTATGACTGCAGATGCTATCCAGTTCGGACATCTACATTTATGGTAGGTACAAAACTGTACTTTTCCAAAGAAGCCACAAGGTTTTCTAGCAAGTTCCAGAAAAAGTGCAAGCTTCCCCGGCAGCTCGGTGCAACATAAACATGAGTCAGCAAAACCCAAATGTAGCTTTATTGTTAATTGTTGCAATTGTGGTACAAATCATGAGTTTAAAAGAGAGGAGTGCTTAGCATTTGGTCAGCAATGTCACAAGTGTAAAAAATAGAACCATTTGCAAAAGTTTTGCATATCAAGTAAGCCTCACACTGTTGTAAAGAAAGGTCGCACAACATAGCAAGTTGATCAAGTAGAGCTAAAGCAGTCAGCTTTCTATATTGGTGATGCATCAGTGCTTGGAGAAAGAATTGATGCAATAAACTTAACAAGGAGCAAAGTGTTTTGTACAGTACGGATTGATGGGAATTCCACAGAGCTCAAAGTTGACACTGGTTCAAAGTGTAATGTTATATCAGCAGACACATTTGCAAGAGTGAGAATTGATGAACATGTCGATGTAACCAGCAGTACGAGACTTGTTGCTTATGGAAGTGAAGAAATTCGAACCGAAGCTTCAGTGATACTTTCATGTTATCTGACTGAGAACTGTTGCAACTTGTTATTCTGCGTAGTTCAACAACCAGTGCATTCTTTATTGGGTCTCTTTGATTAAGAATGAATCTGCTTTCTTTTGCTAAAGTTCATTATGTGGGTGCAGTTTCAATTTTCACTTTTTCCAAAGCCATTTTCTGAGTATGCTGATGTTTTCATTGAAAATTGGGCAAACTTCCTGTTGTGTATTCCATGATGTTAGACCCAGAGATCACAGCAGTAGTCAGATCATCAAGAATAGCTCCGATAGCTATCCAAGATAAAGTTAAAGCTCAGTTGGAGAAAATGGTGCAGCAAGGTGTGATTTGTCCAGTCACTGAACGAACTAAATAGGTGTTGTCCATGGTAGCTGCTCATAAGAAAGGCTCAGTTGAAATCAGAGTATGCATTGATCCAAGAGATTTGAACAAAGCATTAAAAAGACCATATCATCCAATGTGCTCAGTTGAAGTTACAGCTCTAATACTGAATGCCACTGTATTTTCTGTTTTGGATGCAAACAGTTCATTTTGGCAAGTGATGCTTGAGCGCAAATCCTCATTTCTAACTACTTTTGGTACTCATTTTGGCAGATACAGATTCCTAAGGATGCCATTTGGAATAAATTCAGCAAGTGAAGTTTTCCAGCGTGCAATGCAACTATTTTTTTCAAATTATCCTTGTGCCATAATAGTAGATCTATTAGTTGGAGGCGACTGTGAAGCAGAGCATGACAGAAACCTCAAGAAAGTTCTAGACCGAGCATGTGAAGTAAACTTAAAGCTCAATCCTCTGAAGTTCAAATTCAGACTTCCGGAAGTAACATACATAGGCCATTTGTTTACAAGTATAAGCTTGAGACCTGACCTGACCTGACTAAGCGAGCAGCTGTCCTGGAGATGTCAGCACCAGACAATGTGCAAGGTTTGCAGCATTTTTTAGGCATGGTCAACTATTTAGGGAACATTTATACCAGATTTCAGTGAGTTGACTGCACCTTTGAGAGACCTAACATGCAAAAATGTTGCATGGTCCTGGTTTGAACATCATCAGAAGGCATTTGATGACCTTAAGCAGAAAATTGCCCCCCCCCCCCTCCTTACGTTAAGATACTATGATGTGACTAAACCAGTTCTTTTCTGTGATGCTTCAAAATTTGGTCTTGGCGCAGTGGTTCTTCAAAAGGGCAGACCAGTAGCCTATGCATCTAGGACACTAACTCAGACCGAGATGCATTATGCTCAAGTTGAGAGAGAAATTTTGGCGACAGTATTTGCATGTTCCAAATTTCACAATTATATTTATGATTGAGCTGTTCAGATTGAAACTAATCATCCACCTCTAGTTACTATTCTAAAGAAGCCTATCCATTCTTCTCCAGCAAGATTACAAAGAATGATACTCAAATTGCAAAAGTACAATTTTAACATGGACTACACTAATGTCAAATTGCTCTATCTGGCTGATAGCTTATCTAGATCACCTAGAAGTACAACAGAAAAGCTTGATGCTGAGACGTTTGACTTTGAAATGATGTCAGTGTGATTTTTCCACCACTAGACTTGAGTTAAGAGATCACACTAAGACTGATCCAATTTTACAAAAGCTTAATCACTATATAGGTTCATAGGTAGGTAACTAGGCTATTGGCCCCAGGGCCTATATAAGCCTAGCCAAAAAATGTACCCTGGCTTTCGCCAGCCAAGAAAGTTATTTTCCTGTGCCCCTGTCGAGCAGAGCCACAGAAGTGATCCCTGGGGTGAATTTCCCATTTCCCATCCAGTCATCAAGATTTTTCTTGAAAATTGCTAATGAGGAGGAGCTCTGTTTGACATAGGTAGCCTGTTCTAGAGTATGGGAAGTCCCTGGGACAGGAATCTATCCCTCAAGCATGTTCTGTTTATTGTGGTGACAAGGTTTAGGTCCCTAGAGCATGTAGCTCGGAGGGATTGGGATTTCTTTAAGTGGAGCATGTCCAACTCTGGGTTTGACATAGCTTTGTATGTTAGACAGAGATCGCCCCTGAGTAGGCGATATGCGATGGAGTAAAGCTGTAGTTTTTTGAGACAGTCTGTGTAGGGCATCTGCTTGAGCCCAGTAATCCTCTTTGTGAGGTATTTCTGTGGTCTTTCCAGTTGTTGTAGATGTCTTGTGAGGTACATACCAAAAGGGGTGTTGTACTCTATAATGGGTCTAATGAGTGATGAGTAGAGGGGAACAATGACCTCTTTTTTTCTGGATGAGAATCCTTTTGTGATGAGATGAGCCACGTAGAAGAATTTCCTGACCACTGTGGTGATGTGATTATCAAAGGAGAGACTACTGTCCACCTGTGTCCCAAGGTCTCTTATCACATTTTCGACATTGAGTAGACTACCAGCTATGTGGTAGTTCATGGGTACAGAGTTTTTACCAAAGGGGATGACAATACACTTTTTGGCATTGAGCTTTAGGCCATGGCTTTGACACCAGGTATCTGTCTCGGTGAGGCCCTTTTGTAGTTTGTCCACATTGTTAGGAGTTTCGATTATGGCTCCTAGTTTGCAGTCATCTGCAAACTTTATTAGCCAAAGACCTTCTGTGTTAGCCTGCACTTCAGAGAAGTAGATACCAAACAGGAGAGGACCCAGGACTGAACCCTGTGGTACTCCACTTGTCACTGGTCTGAAGTCGGATTTGGAATCCGCTACTTTCACAGTGTGGGTTCTGTCTGTGAGCCAGTTGGCAACCCATCTTATGACACAGGGATTTAGACGTAGTTTAGTGAGCTTATCTATAATTCCAGAGTGGGGGATGGTGTCGAAAGCCTTGGCGAGATCTAGGTAAGCTGTGTGAACCATTTTACCCTCATCTTTGGCTTTGGTGACTACTTCAAAGAAGTCAATCAGGTTTAGGAGACATGATCTGCCTTTTACAAATCCAAACTGGGTCGGGTCCAGAGTTTGTAGATTACCTATGTCTTTGTTTGAGTTCCATGGCCTTGCAGACCAGGCTCGTCAGGCTAATGGGGGCAGTAGTTCCCGGGGTCCGTCTTGGCTCCCCCTTTGTGGAGTGGGATAATCGTCACAGTGCACCATTCAGTGGGTACAAAGCCTGAGGTGAGGCTGTGATTGAACATGGTACTTGGGTAGGGTGCCAGTTCATTCTGTAGTTCGTGTAGAACGCAGCCTGGGGTATTGTCAGGTCCCATGGATTCTGTGTTCTTTGCTTTGGAGAGTGTGTTTTTTACCTGTGCAGCCGTGATTATAGGAACATTGCATTCTTCCGTTATAGAGATGGGCCCTCGGGGTTGAGAGGGGGGTAAAGTTAGCACTGAACCTATCTGCTAGGATGTTGGCAATATCAGTTGGTTCTGTATGTTTAGTGCCATTGTGCTGTAACTCAGAGCAGATCTGAGTGTTCCCATTGAGATCCTTGACATAGCTATAGAATGCTTTGTGGTTGTCTTTAGAGTCACTGGCAATTTTGTTTTCGTAACTAGCTTTGGAGGATTTTATGAGGGATCTCAGCTTCTTACTGAGGTTGACCAGGGAGTTCCTCCAGTCATGGGATTTTACTCTTTTTTGCAACAGTTTCTTTTTTCTGTTGTAGAGTTTGTTTATGGCAGAGGACCACCAGATTGGCTTCCTTTTTTTGTAGGATAACATCTTGGTTCTGTTAGGGATAGCATGATCCATATATTCGTGTAAGGGCTTATAAAGTGCACTTGTGTAGGATTCAGCAGTCGTACCTCTATTGTCCGTCTGCATGGGTGTCCTGAAGTTTGCCACTTCTGTCTTAAGAAGTGTGAAGTTGGCTTTGGAGAAGTTTTTTATGATGGTTTCCCTAATTGGGGGTGGGATGTGGATGTCTAGGCTGATTAGCTTGTTGCCAGATCTGACCAACGAGGAATTGACCTCTGGTATGTAACGCCGGTTTCCCATGTTGGTAATGACCAGGTCTAGGATATTGCTGCCCCTGGTGGGGGTGTGAATAAGTTGATCCAAGGCGTTGGAATTTATGAATTCTAGAAAACGTTGAGCAAAAGAGTTGGTACATGGTAGTTTTCCCAGTTAATTGTGGGGTAGTTGAAATCACCCATTATTAGGGTGTTGGGTTGTGCCCTAATACTTTCCAGTGTATCAAGAAATGATGAGTGGGAATCCTGGGGCATGGTGGTGGGGGGTCTGTGTAGCAAGCTACAGTTTGGATTGCGGTCTTGCCCAGAGTTAGTTGCACTTGGATAATCTCAGCTGCATTGTGCTGTGCAACTAGCCTGGAGGTGTGGATATCCTTAATGAATATGGACACGCCTCTGCCTTTAGTGCTTCATTCTGGGTTAGGTGGCCGAAAGGTGTGGTATGAATTGTAGCCTGGTAATGCAGGGGTTCTCTCTGGATCTTTAAACCAGGTCTCTGTCACTGCACAGATGTCAATGTTCTCCATTTTAAGGAGTGCCTCGAGTGAGTGCATTTTTAGGTTTAGACTTATAGCATTGAGTAGCATTACCTTCAGATTTTGCTTGCTTGTACCCGTTATGGTGGTGAATTTGTCATTTGAACCTTGCCTAAAAAAGGCTCTATAGAGGTGGCAAGAGCCTTAGCCAGTATCCGGAATCTTAAGGGCGACAGGTGCAGGCCATCTCTGGCAAAGCATCGTGGTCTGTCAATCATGTCGTCCCAGGCAGACAAATACCTGATCCCTTTAGAATGACACCAGAAGCTTAGCCAATTGTTAAAGTCAATCATTTTGTCCTTGTACTGTGGTATCATTCTGGGTGATGGCAGGATACTACTAAGGGTTAGGGTCATACCTGCCTGGGATACAAGATCGGAGAGCTCTTCCATGTCTTTTTCCTGTAGTCCAGGGAGGTACGTCTCAGGTCATTCACACCTACATGGACAAATGACAGTGTCATATTTGTACTTATTGTGGAGTGACCTGAGTGCATGCGTTATGTGGCGGATCCTGGCACCTGACAGGCATCTGACAGCAACTTTCTCCTTGTTTAGTCTAGTGAGGGGAACATCAGTGTGCCTAACTATAGAGTCACCTATGGCTAGAGTGTTGGGTACGTTGTTATGCCTTATGGGCTGTGGTTGAGTGGCACACTGAGTTTGTGGGCTATGTGTCATTTGGGTTGTGTTGGGGGGGGGGGGTGGAGTTTTCTTGCGTTTATGCTTTGGATGTCCCTGATGCTTGGGCAGGTTTTTATTGAGAGCCTCCGCGAATTTAGGTGTGTGTTTTGTGTTTCTGTGTGTGTGTTTTGGTGGTGTAGGTTTTGAGGGACTATGTGATGAGTATGGTGTGGTGCAAGTATTTACCATCTTCTCTTGACTGTCTAGTCCAGTCTTGGGTGAAGAGAGCTTTGCTTCCAGTTTGGCTATATAAGTGCATCTCTCACAGGTTGTAGTGTTGGGTGGTAGGAGGAGAGGGTTGTCTGTGTACATGAGGCAATTGCTTCATTGCCCCAAGATGCCCAGATTCATCAGGTAGACAGGAGAAATCACTGGGAGATGACCCTTAGACATGCCTGGATAGGTACTTATTTATTAAGTACTAAAAGCTGCTTTCCTCTAGACAAGTGAGGAAAGTTGAGTGCTGTAGTAATTTGCAGATTATGTAGTACTTGCAATGAGTTCTGAGCAAGTGCTGAGTTAAAAGAAATAGATTTGAGTGCTGAAACTAGAAAACTGGCTAGTTATAAGAAACAAAACTAAGCTAGGCGGCTTCCCTCCAACACAGAAGGGCTTGGGGGCTCAGAAGCCTACAAACAGTCTAGACCACTTAACAGGAAAGGCAGGAAACAAGCTTAAATTTTTTTTTCTCTTTCCCAGATGCTCTCTTTGTACACAGTAGGAGTGCCTGAAATCAGAATATGATCTCACTGCACTCAGTTGAGTGAGCAAATGAGATGGGCCAAGAAGGAGTATCCAAACACAAATTTACAAGAGGGGCGGGCAGTTTCAAAGCCACTAAGATTAACACCAAAACAGAAACGGGGAGGGTGTGTGGGTAGAAGCCAGATGTCAGATGAAACTACAGTATAAGAGTCCAGGTTTAAATGAAAATGTTAATATCGAATGTTTTTTAAAGCATAAAAGATTGAAGCTTAAACAAAATTAAACATCAAGTGTAGAGCACAATTTGTTGTAGAATGTAATGAGATTTATGGTTTTAATTAAATTTATTAATGTTAATTGATTAATTGTAGTTAATTGAATGCATTCTATTGTATAAAACATTGGTTGGAATGAGAGTGGTTTTCTGAAGAAGTCAGCAGACGAAATAAAAACAATATATATCTATATATATATATATATATATATCACACACACACACATCTCTCTCTCTCTCTCTCTCTCTATACCCTGGCTAACAAAGGACACTAAAGCCAAAATTAAACATCGAGACAAGGCCTGGCACAAATGGAGAGCCTCTAAAACCCCACTAGATCGCATCAAGTTTCTCCAACTTAGAAACTCAACTAAAGCAGCCGTATTGTCTGACAAAAAACAGTATTACTGTCACCTCCAAAATAAACACCAGAATAATCCCAAGAAATTCTGGGCCGGTTTTAATCACCTCCTTCATCCAGGTAAACCCACCACCCCTACCCCTGAAAAACTCATTGGTAAAGATTCTAGAGAAATAGCTAACACCTTTAATTCATTTTTCACAGTAACCATTCAGTCCCTCGCCAACCAACTTACTACTTCTCTCTTGGCTACACCCTCAACCAAAGTCCCAACTCAACCCGCCTTTAACCTCCAACCCGTACCTACCTCCTATATTAGAACCCTCCTAAATAAACTCAAACCAACCACCTTAGCGGCTGACTTACTCCCAGCCAACTACCTACAAATTGCATCTGATGCCATAGCCTACCCTGTTTCTATCTTGGTTAACCGGACCATTTCAGAAGCTTCTATTCCCTCTATTTGGAAAATCTCCCACATCATCCCTCTACACAAAGGTGGTCCTTCCACTGACGCATCAAACTACAGACCCATAGCTATACTATCTCCTCTAGCCAAAATCATGGAACGCTGCATTCACAAGCAGCTCATTACCCATCTTACTCGAAACAATCTCCTGTCTCACACCCAGCACGGCTTTCGCCCCCATCACAGCACAACTACTGCTCTCCTTTCCTTTATTGACTCAGTTAACCAAAATCGAAACAATAAATTAATAACCTCGGCGCTCTTTCTTGATCTATCCAAAGCCTTCGACATGGCCAATCACCAACAGTTGATCCACACACTGGAGGCATACTACCTTAGCAAGACTACCATAGACTGGTTTAATGACTACCTTTCTCTTAGAAATCAGGCTGTTCTATGGGAAAATAGCTTATCCGACCTACTCCCCACAAATATCGGTGTTCCCCAAGGATCTATCCTTGGTCCTCTTCTTTTCTCCATATTTATTAATGATCTGCACTCTATCATTCCCAAAGCCACCTGCATACAATATGCAGACGACTCCACCCTGATCTGCTCCGACAGCTCCCTCGACAAACTCCAAGTTGCCACCCAAAACTGTTTTTCCCTAGTTGAAAAATGGTTCTTGGAACTAAAACTCTTACTAAACCCATCCAAAACCAAATTACTTCTGTTTTTCCCCACTACTTCCACCCCTCAAGGAAATCAATCTCCTAGCTCCATCCACCCCATCTTTCACGTGACATCCAATAATGGGACTATAATTGACCCTGTCTCCCACAGCAAACTACCAGGTGTGACCATAGACCACAAGCTTAAATTTGATACTCATATCAACCTGACCATTAAGTCGGTAAACAAGAAACTCGGGTCCATGTATAGAATTAAGAACTTCCTAACCCCACACACTAAATTAACCATTGCCCGGACTCACCTCCTTTCCACACTCCTCTATGCCTCCCCGATATTCTCCTTCCTTAATAAAAGAGAACTCAACAAACTATCTTCAACCTATAACCACATAGCTAGATTTATAACAGGAATGCCCTATCGTACACACCACTGTAACAATCTCAGAACATTAGATTGGTTAGAACTACCTAACATTCTCAAACTCAATCAGCTCTTTGAGGCATTTAAAACAATCCACCATCCTGACAAAACCCCCTCAATGACCAAAATATTCACTCCCTACTCTAACCTTACATCCCTTAGATCATCCAAAAGCCTACAAATTCAAACTATTAAATCTAACAATTCAGGAGGTGAAGCACTCTATGCTAATTCCATTGGAAAATCCTGGAATGCCCTCCCAAACAACCTAAGACACGAGACCTCACTCCACCAATTCAAAAAACAACTCAAAGATCTACTAAAATCTGAATGGTTATGCCCATGTTCTAATCCTGATTAATAGCAAACAGCCCACTACTACCTAATTTCCACCCAATCCAAAATGCAAGGGTCTTCATTTGTAGTTAGGAGACTCCAACTACCTAAGAATGTTTTACCTCTTTAAATTATTTGTATAACCCTTCTATTTGCTCATTTGACTTTGAATGTAATACTTTGTATTCTGATCTCCTGTTGTTTTTTGTTGTAACTACCCTCTATGGAGCTTTTCTCCCCGGGCCTCTACTGAAAATGGACATGTATCCAGTTAGACTAGCCCGGTCAACAAATGTAAAATAAAATAAAATAAAAATAAATATATATATATATATATATATATATATATATATATATATATATATATATATATATATATAATTTGTTTCCTTTGCCTTCCTTGCCTGCTTGTGGTTTTGTTGAACGAAGTTGCTATTAATGATGTTGGGGGGGGGGGTCTCCCCTGACACTGGGAGAGTGCAGGAGAGCAAGCTTTATTTTCTGTTCATCAGAAATGTTTTTTTGGCTTTTGATGTTTTGTCTTTTGGATAAACATTCAATAAATCACAAATCCCTGGTGAGTGAGATAAAATGAAAACAGACCTTAAAGTGGTTGAAATAGAGAGAGAGAGATGACAAAGAAATAAGATTTGAGTGTTGCAAAATAAAGGGAATCTGTCGTAGGAACTGCAGTGATAAAGAGAAAATAAGGGATTATTTTTATAATATGCAAGAGTTTAGAAAGGTTGCTGTTAAGCAATTGATCTGTTGTCATTTTCATTCGTTCTTCAACCTGTGTGTTTGGATCTGAACCTCTGATACAACATGGCCCCTTTTATAGGTTAGGATCCGGCTTTCAAGCTCCTCCCTTAGGCATAATGCCCCTGTCTTCCAGATTACCTCAGATCTCATTTTCCATGCTTCAAGAATGTCTGGATTTTCCTTCTGTCGTAGCTCCTTGTGGGTTGTGAGTGAATTTACAGTTTAGACTCTAATTTTTTGTTCTTGGTAATTTTCTAGCACCCTTCCTTTCCCTCTAAACAGTTTTTTTTTATTTTCTCATTTCTTCGTTCTCTATAAATCTTTTTATATACTGGCTGGTATAACTCTCATCTACCATTTTTGGTAGTTTTTCCTTTTTCCCCTTCTCTTTTAAAAAAAATATCTGCATAAATGTATAAGATCTCTCACTCTCTCTCCATATATATATATATCTATCTATATATATATATATATATATATATATATATATATATATATGTGTGTGTGTATATAAATATATATATATATATTTGCGCACGTGTGTGTGTGTGTGTGTGTGTGTGTGTGTGTGTGTGTGTGTGTGTGTGTGTGTGTGTGTGTGTAAATAAATACCTGTAGTTTCTCTTGTAGTAGTACAGTGGCTGAGAAATCTGACAAGCCAATTGGATTCAAAATATGCACTGCTTCTCAGCACAAGATTCCCAGAGTCTGATGCCCACAGGAAGTTTGTGTGTTGTCTAGGCCCCAGTCACCTAAATGTAAGTTGCAACATCTATAAGAGTTTCAATGTCCGTGCTATTAGTGACCATCACAACAAATTAGTATTGAAGGACCTTCAGATTACTACTTCTATTGCTGGATCTTTTTAGGAATCGGGCTCAAACCCCCCACTACAAAGCAAAAGGAGCCCAGGGAGCACAGAAACTGCTCTCCTGCCTGGTCTCCAAAAAGGTTTATGGCTAAGGCATCTGCCAAGACATTGAAGTTGTCTGATTTTAAGCCTTCAGATTAGACGCAGATGTTCTTGACTCCTCCTCGACACCGAACTTCTAGTTCTTCCTCGGAGGTCGTGTCTCCAACTCTAAGGTCTCCTTTTCTTCAGGGGGACCCCAAAGAAACCTTCCTGACGTCACTGCACTTCATCCTCTGATGTTCATCGTGTTTCACTGTTGCAGTCATTACACTTGGGTTATCCTGCTGGCAGGCTACCCGCAGTCGGACTGAATTCCAAAGTCCTGGTCCGGCGTCAGTTGCTGTCACCTCTTCCCTGACGTCAGTGTGCCAGGGGTATAAAAGATGCAGCTGACGCCATTTTTTTTTCAGTCTTTCTTGCCGCGCGGTGCTCGAAGCAAATGCAGTTCGCAAGTGCCGGTCGGCCGACTCCTGAGATTTTCGAAATCGAATTTCAGATCCGAAGTCTTCAATAAAGCTAAGTACCCCGTTGGGGAAACTTTTTTTCATGCTCCAGACCGATGTCAGAAAAAGTTAACAATTGTATTTCTTGTGAGAAGCAAATACCTCATAAGGATTTCCACTCGTACTGTATTCTTTGCCTTGGCCCTGACCACGACATTGCTAGGTGTCAGTTTTGTGCTAGATTTAACCAACGCACTATTAAGCGTCGGTAACATTTTGCTTTTCATTATTTTGGCAGAAGGTTTAACTACATAATGCCGTCGGAACAACTGACGACCGGAATTCATAAAAAACGCACGGATAAAGACAAGGACAAGCATCCGAGGTCCAAAGCCGACGAAGCCTCTTCTAGGCCAGTCGCCGGTGCTCAGTGAGGCGCTTTCGCAGCCCCTAACTCCTGCTACATCAGAGCCACAGGCCACCTCCAACTCCCACGTGGAGACAGCTAGGCCTCTGGATACTCAAGGTATTGGCCCTTCGGAAAATAATCCCTCAGATGGGTCCGGAGCCGCTGAGCAGGCATTGGCTTCTGAGGGTGTCTTCAGACCTGGACAACTTTATATAAAGCCTACTTCAGCATCCAAGACAAAGTCTAAAACAGTTTTAAAGACAAGGAAACCAGTACAGCATTCTCCAGGAACAGGCTTCTTTGCCTAAGAAACAGATGCTCAAAATGGCTGAAGACCTAATTACTTAGATCAGGGGTTCCCATCCCCCACCTGGTAAGAGGCCTAGGCAAAACACTGAATATGATTCCTCCGATCAGGTTTCCATTTCCTCTGATTCCTCTTCTGATCAGGGATCTTCTGTTCCTCCCTATGAGGATTCTTATGCTCAATATTCTATTCTTTCAGCTTCTCCTCCTGAGGACTATTCTTTTGGGGAAACCCTGCATACCATGAGGGAGCATTTCCATTGGGAGAGCCAGGAGTTTTCAGATTCTAAGAAAAGACTTGGAGACTTTCTTTTACTTCCTCAGCACAGACCTCTTGCAATTCCCCCTGTTCTAGACATAGTATATGATGTTTTTTTGTCTCCAGACTCTTTACCTCCTGCCACTGTTAAGCCGGACAGATACTACAGGGTCCCAGACTCCCATAAATTTCTTTACAAACACCCTGCTGCTGACCCAGAAACTATCTCACAGGGTCCCAAAGGGGTCAAGGCTGCTTCTGCCAAAAACCCTGTCCCCTCAGGCAGAGATTCTAGGGCTTTGGACAGATATGGGAAAACATTTACACTTCTGCTATCTTGGCTGTAAGGGTTTAAGCTCAGATATCAGCAATACTTAATGTCTTTGTTAAAACAAAAAATGTTTACAAATTCTGAATGTTCTAAGAACAAAGATTTGCATGATTTATTGCATGCAGCTGAACAAGTGGGAAAGCATACTTTGCAATGTGGCTATGATTCACTGGAGGCCTCATGCAGGGCCGCTGTTACAGGTTCTGTTATTAGAAGGCATGCTTGGTTAAAGGAACAGAATCTGCCTGATCATGTTAAAGCAAAATTATTGGATGCTTCATTACAGCATGATACTTTGTTTGGTGTTAAGGCAGAGGAGGTGTTAAAAAAAATGGAGGATAAGGCAAAATCTATGCAGACAGTAAAGGATTTCTTACAGGTACAGCCACCCAGATTTAGCAGGAACTGGCCCTCTAAGAATTGGTCGTTTCCAGTGTCAGACCACAAAGAGGCAGATTCAGATGCCCTAGAGGCAGGCAACAGCCCCAGAGCTCATACAGGCCCAAACAATGGGGTGCTTCTACCTCCAAAAGCAGAGAAGACAAATCACAACCTTATAGAAAACCGTCCCAATGACTTCACTCTTCCAGTGCCAAGCACTTATTTTTTGGCAGCACCCTTAGGGGGAAAGCTAGCACTTTTTTCACAAAACTGGCACAAAATCACCCAGGACAAATGGGTCTTAAATATAGTCTCTCAGGGTTACAGTTTCCATTTTCACACCCTTCCACAGGCAAAAGGCATGTCAGATCTGCCACTCAGTCAATGGCTAGAGGCACACAAACAAGTTTCATCTCTCATGGACATGGGGGCTATTCAGCCAGTGACACACCAAGAGCAGGGACAAGGATTTTACTCAAGACTTTTCTTAGTACCAAGAAAGGACAAAGCCTGGAGATCAATTCTGGACCTGTCTATTCTAAATACTTTTCTGGACGTCCCAAAATTCAAAATGTTGACTCTACAACAGCTTCTGCCTATGCTGGACAAGAAGGCTTGGCTTGTAACTTTGGACCTCAGAGGCATACCTGCATGTCCCAATCAGACAATCTTGCAGAAGATGCCTCATATTCATAGCTGGCTCACTGCACTACCAATTCTCTGCACTGCCCTTTGGCTTGTCTACTGCGCCCATGGCCTTCACAAAATGCCTGGCACCAGTGATTGCATTTTGCAGGCAAAGAGGAATTCAGATATACTCCTACTTGGACGATTGCCTTATTCAAGCAAAGGACAAAGGTATTCTACTACAGCATCTGGTGTTTGTAAAAAGATTACTAGTTTGCCTAGGGTACACAGTAAACGAAAAGAAACCAAAACTAGTACCCTCTCGAGAGAATATTCCTGGGTACAAGCTTAAATACAACTGCCCAGATGGCTTATCTCACGCCAGACAAAGGCATCTGACTTCTTACTTCAAAGACATGGTAACAAAGACCCAGTTATCTGCAAGAAAAATTCTGCAGGCTCTGGGCTACATGGCATCCTGCATTCTACTAATTCCATATGCAAGACTGCATATGAGAAAACTACAATGGTATCTAAAGTGTTTGAATTCAACATTGCCACAGCCTGGAAGCAGTAATTACTCTCATTCCCTGCCTGCAACAGGAATTTCAGTGGTGGGCACAGGCCTGTCACCACAACAAGGGACAGCCATTCACCTTACCCACTGCCAGGCAAACACTAACAACAGATGCATCAGATTATGCCTGGGGGGCGCACATGGCAGGAAAATGTATTCAGGGCACATGGCCCACAAACCAAATGCATCTTCATATCAATCAGAAAGAGATGCTAGCTGTACAAAATGCCCTGACAGCCTTCAAGGACCTACTTCATCCAGGACAACTACTGATAAAGACAGACAATACTACAGTCATAAACAAGCAAGGGGGCACACATTCCTACCCCCTCTGCAGGCAAGCCATGACTTTGTGGAATACAGCATTGACTTAAGTACATCTGCAAGCACAATTCCTGCCAGGAAAGACAAATACTTTGGCAGACGAACTAAGCAGAAACCTCATGGATCCTCACGAGTGGAAACTGGACCCACAAATCTTCAACATAACAGGGAAATGGGGATGCCCAGACATAGATCTATTCACTTCCCCTCACAACTGCCAGCTACAGAGATTCTGCACTCGGACTTATCACAAGCAAGCATGGAAAGTGGACACCCTTTCATTCAGCTGGAAAGCCTTTACAGTATATGCCTTCCCTCCTCTGCCTCTCCTCTCCAAGGTACTCCTAAAGGTTGGACAAGAGAAGCCAAAAATGATACTGATTGCTTCAGACTGGCCATGCCAGCACTGGTACCCAATCCTAAAGAGCTTGTCTCGAGGCCCAGCCTGGACATTGCCTCTAATACCTCCATTTGCTGTCCCAACAGAACATTCAGATCCTGCACAGCCAACTCAGAACCCTAAATCTGGCTGCATGGCAGATAATGTAATCATTCAGAACACACCTCTCTCTAAAGCAGTTATGGATGTTATTTTGGAGGCCATGAGGCCCAGCACCAGAAAATCTTATGCAGACAAATGGAAGAGATTCTGTGCTTGGAACCAAGCACAGGGAATTGACTCGCTTGAACCAAATATTCTTCAGACTTTGCAATACCTAACTGAGATGCTGGACAAAGGCCTATCCTTCTCATCAATTAAGATCCATGCCTCTGCCATTTCAGCTCATTACAATACAGAACCACCTATTTTTTCTCATCCACTGCTAAGACAGTTTCTCAGAGGGGCCAAGAACATAAAACCTCCAAGGAGAGCTCCAGTACCTACATGGGACCTCAATTTTGTCTTGGAAAAAGTCACACTTCCTCCTTTTGAGCCTGCCAATTCAGCAGAGATAAAACACTTGTCATGGAAAACTGCTCTTCTCCTAGCAATAACTTCAGCAAGAAGAGTCTCAGAGTTGCAGGCACTAATGGCTATGGAACCTTTTATTATTTTCCATCAGGACAGGGTTTCTCTAAGGACAAACCTGACATTTATGCCTAAGGTAGTGTCCAGAGTGGCTCTTAACCAAACAATACATTTGCCTACCTTTTATCCAAACCCACAGAATAAGGGGGAGAGACTTCTGCAAAATTTGGACATACACAGACAGCTACACTTTTACTTGGGCAACAAGACTAAGGCCTTCAGAAAGACTGAGCAACTCTTAGTGGCATATGCTGCAGGTTCCCAAGGAAAAGCCATTTCAAAGCCAAGTATTTCAAAATGGATAGGCCACTGCATTCGTTTCTGCTCTTCACAACATGGCAAATCAATGCCCAAGGGCATTAGGCCACATTCTACCAAAGCAGCAGCCACTTCAGCGGCCTTCCTTAGAGGAGTACCAACGAAGGATATTTTGGAGGCTGCAACTTGGACTTCAGTGCACACTTTTACAAAGCACTACCAGTTACCTCTCTACTCTAAATCCAGAGCAGGCTTTGCCACTGCAGTTCTGCAGGGCCTCATAGCCACTCCAAACTCTATTTAGGCCCAGCCGCCCAACCTCATCTTTGGGATTCAACCCTAGTGTAATGTCTACAACAGTGAAATAGGAACATACTACAGCTGTGTACCTACCATAAATGTAGATGTTTGAGTGTATTCACTGTTGCAGTCCAGGTTACCCTCCCACCATCCCCCTTTCTCTTTGCTGGGACTTATCTGTACCTATCTATTCTATACAACTTATGTGGTGTATTTGCTTGTAGATGAAGGTTATGTGCATGCTTTTTTATGATCATAATTTTTACAGCCTACCCTTTTGGGGGCACCTGACATCTGGGGCAAGAAAAACTGAAGAAAATGGCGTCGGCTGCATCTTTTTTACCCCTGGCACACTGACGTCAGGGAAGAGGCGACAGCAACTGATGCCGGACCAGGACTTTGGAATTCAGGCAGACTGCGGGTAGCCTGCCAGCAGGATAACCCAAGTGTAATGACTGCAACAGTGAATACACCCGAACATCTACATTTATGGTAGGTACACAACTATACTTTTCATCTTCTTGGAGTCTTTCTGAAGTGGAGGTGGACAGGATGATGAGGAGATTCCTCAGGATGCAGATACAGATGGGAGTTTTGTCTGCTCCGTCGCCCATCAGTTCCTTAAGCTGCCATGTTTAACTTTCTGTGATTTGATCTCGTGCATTGAAGCCCTCTGTTCTGCAGGTTACCAAAGTTGATAATACATATCTGATGGCCCTTCCATCCTTGGCTCCGATATCTTCTCTGATCGACTCTGACCTTGTTGGAGCACGAGAGATCTCTGATCCAAAGCATCTGTGTCAGATCAGAGGGGATGTCCTCTGCTTTGAATTGTTTGCAGCTGTCACTTTCCCTTGGAGTTTCAGCGCTAGACATCTCACCTCCATGTCCCCCTTCAGGGCATGGGATCTGTGAGGGTCCAGGTTGTCTGCTCTGAGAGCTACAGATCCAGAGGGACTGCTAAGGACCTCTCTGGGTCCTTCTGCATTTGAAGTGGTGGAGAGGGTGTTCTCGCAGCTAAGAAATTCTTCCGCTCTTACCTCCTTTGGGTCCTATTCCTGTTCTGAATTCTGCACCTGAGGCTGCTCATCCTCCACCTCTGGGACAGCCAGTCACTAAGAGCTTCCAAGTATCTCTCCCTGCGGAGCTTCCCCTGTCTTCTGACACCTTCCTGGAGCATTCCCACCAGGAGGTCCCTTGAAAGAGACTGTGTAAAAGGAGGCAACTAGATTCCCCTCAGGAATGTTTGAAAGAAGACCTAGTTTGATGAAGGGGAAGGTTCCCCACAATCTCCACCTGATGATTTCTTTGGAGATATCCTTGAAATCCTATGCCAAAGAGGAGGTTGGTCTACCCAAAGCCCTTCCTCAGAGGAGTCTGTGTTCCTGGAAGCCTTCAGGGTCTGGCCTGTGTACAGCTTGAGTGACCGCCTCCTGCGGATGACCTTATTGACCTCGTCTCCCACAGGGTGTGGAAGGAGCTGGACACAGTTGAGCTCATACCAAAAAGTGCAGACAAAATCCTCTGTTCTCCTTTAGATAAGCAACACTGGACAAAAGGTTCCCCAGTAGATCCCATGGTCGTGGCAACCACAAAGAAGGAGCTAGCCAAACAGAGCTCCAGTGTTCATCCCCCTAACAGGGAGTCTAAGGCTTTGGACAGATTCAGAAACATATGTATGCATCAGCGACCTTCGCACTGCGATCGCTGAATTATTTTGCTCACTTTAACAGGTTGCAGAGGGACTTAGAATGGAACACTCTAACACTGTCCTGGGGTCCATGTCTCAAGAGGAACAGAATCCTTTTCCTCAAGAGTAGCCACCCTATAATCCATCTCAAATATGTCCATAAGGTTAATCTTGCATGATGCTGAGGGTTCCTCAAGGACTGCCAGTTCAAGCATTGCCATAAGGAGACATGCCTGGATGCGACTTTGTGGAATCTTTCAAGTTTGTCAGTCATCAATGCTCCCTTTGATCGATCATTACTCTTTGAGCCAGCCATGAAGAATACTCTCTCCTGATGTGAAAAACCTTGTCTGTTGTTGGAATCTTATTCTCTTCCCCACAAAGACAGTTTTCCAGGAACCAATGTGGAGGTAAGAAATTGTGGTTCAAGAAATCACCACAGCGTTTCCAGGATTCACAGGGAGCGTTCTCCCCTAGAGGCAGAGGGGGAAATGACCATTTTGCTAGATGCCACCCACATGGCAGAGGAGGTCTGCAGAACCAAGGATCCTGAGATTCCTTCTCAGATTCTTTCAGCGCTCCTGAACTGATGCCTGACTGTTCCTTTGGAGGTAGTTTGGGGGGGGTGCTTATCCTTGCACTTTGGCTGGCTAGCCATTACAAATGACCATTGGGTTCAAAGGTTCATACCCAGGGGATATTACATTCCCTTTTTCAACACTTCCATTCCCAAGAAAAAAATCTCCCTGATATTCCACCCAATCTGAGGGAGTCAGCAGCACAAGAAATTGCAAAGCTGCTAGACAAGAGAGTCATCCAGAAAGTCTCCAAAGAAACCATCAGGTGGATCTGGAATCTACTAGAACTTCTTTTTATGTACTAAAAACGACAGGAGACCTGAGAGCAATCCTGGATCTAACCTTCCTAAACAAATCCATAAAGAACTCAAAATTCCAAATGGTCATGGTACAGTCTATATTCTACCTCTCCTCCAAAAAAAAAAATGACTGGATGTGCTGAGTAGATCTTCAAGACATGGACTTGTCACATCAAAATGAACAGGCACTCTCGAAGGTTTCTCTGCTTCCAGCTGGGAGCCAGTCATCATCAATTCAGAGCTCTGCCCTTTGGTCTCACCACAGCCCTCAGGGTATTCACCAAATGCATGGCTGTAGTAGCAGCTCACCTGACACTGCTCGGATTCAGTGTGCTTCCTTACCTGAATGACTGGCTCCTGACTGCATGAACCAGACATCTACTCCTCTAAGCCAGGGATTATCAGCTTCACCAAGCAAAGCATCCCAAGAAGTCTCAAGTGATAGATTAACACCTAACCACACCTACACCAGCACCAGTCACACCCCATTCCACAAACCACCCCCCTCGAATACTATTTCTCACCTACTGTTACTAATCAGTCATTAATCATCTCGCACACCTATCTAACTTCACACTACCACTACTCCCCATACATACAGCATTACCCACCCCTGATTCATCATACTAACCCACCTCTCTTACAGCCTAACCACCACCACTTTGTCTCACACCCACCAACCCCAATAGCTCACTATAGCCCTACATCTAGCTTCCGCACTTCACCTTAGCAACTATGTACCTCTCATCAATACCCACTAAACCATACACAATCACCACAGGTCCCCCGCCCTTCTTCTCACCACTACTACCCACCCCAAACCTGCAATGATATCTTCACCCACTCTTAGCCAAACCAAGATTCTACCCTCCCCAACTACTTACTACAACCCTCACTCCAAAAAACATCCAAGCCTTATGCACCACTCCCTTATAAAACTTTATCTCAAAACTATTACCAGTATAGCTGCCCAGTTACTACTTGGAGGTGATATTCACCCTAACCTAGCCGCAGCAACCACCCCCACAAACCCATCAAACACCAGCATCCCACTTAAAATCCCTCCGACCTGTTAACACTCAACCTGAACATTCGCAGCATTATGAACAAAATGAAAAAACTGCACTCCACTATCTCATTTTATAACCCCGATGTTATAGTTATTACTGAAACATGGCTTAAACCTCATATCAAAGATAACTCCATTATCCCACATGGATATAACATCCTAAGGGCAGACAACACACGTGTGGTGGTGGCATTGCCCTACTCTGCAAGGCCAACATAAAACTCCAGACCCTACAACAAAAATGCCCAAACCTGAAAAATGCTGAAACTTTACCAAACTTCTGCTAAACCAGCACAAGCAAACCTACTCTGGGTCTACATACCTCCAGGTGACAACCTGTCCACTCTAGAATCAGTACTGCACTGGGGTTCTCACACCCTCCCCAAGAAACGCAACTACTAGGCGATGTTAACATACACTGCACCTCAATCAACTCCCTAACACCCACCAGTCATATCAACCTATATAACTTTACCCAACTCATTCAATCACATATACAAATCAGTAAATCCACAAAAAGAGAATTCATATTAGACTGGATCCTCACTAACCAGCCCAATACTATCCAACAATGTGGAACACTACCCAACTCTCTTAGTGACCACAACCCCACATTTATCCTTGGACACAAACTTAAACCTAGCAGTCCTCTATCCCTGCTACAAACCCGCTGCCATGCAGTTGGTCACCCATCAAAAGAATTCCTGTAGACAAAGCTGTTGAATAATTCAACACCACATTTCTAAATATCCTCAACCACTTAGCCCCAATCAGGACAATTAGAATTTGTAGCAACCCTGCCCCCTGGCTACACAAAACCACAAGGGCCTTACTTAATGACTGAGATAAAGCTTGGAGAACCTGACGCCAATACAAAACACCCACAATTAGACAAACCTTTCTTGAACTCAGAAACAAAGCAAACAACAAATTATGCTAGACAAACAGAACCACTACATCTCCCTGCTAGAGAAACATAACAACCCTCAAAAATTCTGGGCAGCAGTGAACATAATCCTCCAACCCAGAAAAAACAGTACCCCCCTCCCCCACCCACCAAACATAGAAGGTACAAACTTAGACATAGCCACCAGTTTCAATAATTACTTCACCTCCTCTATATTTAATCTCATTAATGGAAATAACCACAGCACCCACCACAACCCCCAAATCCCAAACAAACTCCACCCCCTTCACACTCAAACCAGTATCAACAGTTCAAAAACTCTTAACTAAACTTAGACCAGCCACCCTTGTTGCAGGCAACCTTCCTGCCAAATACTTACTGCTAGCAGCCAAGGCCATAGCTTACCCTATCTCAGTGCTAGTAAACAGATCTATCACTGAAAACACTGTTCCATCCCTGTGGAAACATCTCGTACATCATTCCCCTTCACAAAAGCGGCTCCTCCGACCTCTCTGCAACTACAGACCTATAGCATTCCTCTCACCCCTCTCAAAGATCCTGGAAAAATGTATTCACCACCAACTCCTCACTTACCTTCTCTCTAACAACCTACTGTCTTAACACCAAGCACGGCTTCTGTCCATCTCATAGCACCACCACTGCCCTAATTAACTTCACCAATACCATTAACTCCTACAGGAACCAAGGCAGACTAGTCTCTGCTACCTTCCTATATTTATCAGAAGCATTCAATACCATCTCCCATGGCAAACTTTTTACCTGCGTCTCAGAATTCATTATCAACAGCCACACCCTCCACTGGTTCAGTAGTTATCTAAATAACCATTCACAGTTTGTCAAATTGCTCAACTCCCTATCCCCTCCTCTCCCTGTCGCACTTGGAGTACCTAAGGCTCAGTTCAAAATCCCCTCCTCTTTAACATCTTTACAAACCAAATCCACCTAGCAACCACACAAGCAGGAAATTGTCCAGTATGCGGATGACACAACCATGATCTGCTTAGCATCCAATCTACCACTCCCCCAACAATAAGCGCAGGAAGCCTTCACAGAGATAGAAAATTGGCTAAATAATGCACAATTAATACTACACCCAAAGAAAACTCAACTTATGTTATTCCTGCCAACAAAGCCCAACAACCTCACCTTCTCCTTAGTTCCTTAGTCGCAGCCAACAAAACCCTCATTTCCCCAGTCTTTGAGGCTAAATTACTAGGACTTACTATTGATCAGCAATTAAAATTTAACAAACATATATCTCTAACTATCTGTAAAGTGCATAAAATAAATTGACCCTCTATCACAGCAATAGGTTCCTAACCTCTGACGCTAGGATTGCTATAGCCAGAACCCATCTCCTATCTACTTTTCTCTATGCAGTCCCGGTACTAACAAACCTAAATAAAACTGACCTAAACAAACTGTCCACCTGTTGCAGCAAAATTGCCAGATTTGCAAACGATGCTAAATCCCGGTCTCACAACTGCATGTCCCCTCCATATACCCTACACTGGCTAGAGTTTCTCAGCTTATTACAGTACCACCAACTCGGCCTAGTTCACCAAATTCTATACTGTCCTGAGAAAACCCCTGCCCTGTCTGGACATCAAAATCTTTACAACTCAGATTGTCAATTGCGATCCAGTAACACAGCTCTGGTCACAAATATCCCATGTAAAAACAGCCATGGGCAATCACTCTTCCCCAATGAAATTGCAAAAACATATGGAATACCTTACCTCCCGACCTCAGACAACAGAACTGTTCGGATACTTTCAAAAACCTCCTTAAATCATACCTCTCTTCCAAGCCTGTTTGTAGCTGTAATCCACCCTTCTGAAGGCCAGTCCAACACAAGAACCTATCTCCCTAAGCCTCCTTAGCACACTTAAATATTGCTGTACAGTTACATTGTGTATATATTGTATATAGTGTAAATATGATTTATGAAAATGCCTTGCACATATGTTGTATCTATTCCATTACACTGAACTGTTATACTTGTATACTGTACTTCAACTTTATATCTTCATAATTGTTCGCTATCCTATAGAATGTTTAGTCAACTATCTCTAACATGTTACTCTATAACCTACTATTAATACTTTGTATAACCTGTATAGTTTCTTCATGTATGGAGCTTTTCTCCCCAAGACTCCGCTGAAAATGGACACTAGTGGTCCAGCCGGGCTATCCTGGCAAATGTTAAATAAATTTATAGGGACATGTCTAGACACACACAACTGCCTGTCCCTCTTACCTTCAAACAGAATTCTAGAATTGAGATTATATATCAGACAGATTCTAGCCATTCTTTCACCACCTGCAGAAATAGTTCTTAAAGCACTAAGCTCGATAGCTGCCGCCATAACTTTGCTTCCTACAGCTCACGTTCACATCAAGATTTTTCAGTAGACTCTAGCAGTACAATGGTCTCTGCATAGCTATCCACTGATTCATCCTGTCAAGCTATCTCGAGTGTGCAAAGACGCCCTGTCTTGGTGGTTTCACTGAAGGGACGTCGAAGAGGGATGTCAATTTATTCTTCCTCCCTCCAAATCCACTTTGACTATGGGCACATCCTGGTAGGGGTGGGGGCATTACTTGGGACAAGTTGTTCAAGGCACATGGTTGACATGAGACCAGTCTGCATCTAAATGGTCTAGTGATGAGAGCCGTGCTCCTAACATTGCAAGCCTTATAGAATGGTCTTCCTGTACGGACATTTGCAATTCAAACAGACAACATGTCCATAGTTTGGTACATCAGCAAAAAGGGGGGAGCCAGATTTTACCCCCTTTGTTGAGAAGCAGTGAGAGTTTGACAGTGGGCGAGCTCTACCAACCGCTTTCTAGTAGCAGCACACATTCTGGGGAAATCCAACATCCTAGTGGACAGGCTCAGCAGTACTCTTCTGATGCCTCACAAGTAGTTTCTAAATCAGTCTGTGGCAAACTTGATCTTCCTCGAATGGGGTAACCTTCCTGCGTTCTCTCCGAATCCCCTTCCAACAACAAATGCAGCAAGGCTGTTCTTCGTGTTTCACTGTTGCAGTCATCACACTTGAGTTATCTGCCTGCAGGTAGCCCTCAGTCGGCCCGAATACGAGAGTCTTGGGATTTCTGCGTAGGGTGTTGTCGCCTCTTCCATGACGTCATGGGTATAAAACATGCAGCCGATGCCGTTACATCAGCTTTTCTTACCACGCGGGAGCCTGAAGCAGAAGCAGTTCTCAAGTGCCAGTCGGCCACTACCTGAAATTTTCATTTTTCATTTTTCGATTTTCAAGCCTAAAGTCTTCTAAAGCTAAGTACCCAGTTAGGGATCCTTTTTTCTTACTCTAACCGATATCAGAAAAAGTTAACCGTTGTCTTGCCTGTAAAAAGCAAGTACCTCACAGACATTTTCATTCTTACTACGTCACCTGTTTAGGCCCAGACCACGACGTTACTCGCTGTCGGTTTTGTGCCTTGTTCAAGGCCCGAACTATTTGTCATCGGGCTATCTTTGTCTATAAATTCTTTCGCTGTCGTTCTCCGTATTCTGAAATGGCTTTGATAAGCCATCCGACTACTGATCTTCCAAAAAAACATAAGGATAAAGACAGAGAAAGACCGCATAGGTCCAAAACTGCCGACGACGTTTCCGTTAAGCTAGTTGCCAGTTCGCCGGTACTCAGTGAGGCGCTTTCGCAGCCCCTGATGCCTGCTTCTGCAGATTTGTCTCTACTGAGACCCATTCAGAGTCCGGTATGCCACAAGATGCTTCTTCGACTATGGAACCTCCTGATGTCTCTACCTTGGATGGGTCCACAGGCACCGGCTTCTGAGGGTGTATTCAGACCTTTCGATGTCCGTATTAAACCGACTACTTCGTTTCTGACTAAAACTACCGACTTTCTCAGGCCCAGAATTCATACTACGCCTCAGAAACCAACGACCAAAGCACATTCTCAAGCTCCCATGCCACAGAAACAAATGCTTAGAATGGCTGAAGACCTTATTACTTTAATTAGGGGAAGCTTCCCCCTCTAAAAGACAAAGAATTGATTTTCCTTTTGATTCTACAGACCAGTGCGATGACTCTGAACCCTCTGATTAGCAGGACATACCCTTATCTACCTGTGAGGATTCAGATGCAGAGTATTCCATTCCCTCTGCCGCCGAGGACTTTTCTTTCGGTGAAACCTTGCATACCCTAAGAAAGCATTTCCCCTGGGAATGACAGGACTATCCCCCAGTCCAAAAAGAGACTCAGGGAATTTTTAGACTTGCCTCTAGCTAATACCCCCTGTCCTGGAGATTGTAGATGATGTTTTCATGGAATCCAGTCTTACCCCTGACACTACCACCAGCTCCTAGAAAGCCTGACAGGTACTACAGAGTACTTGACTCTCAAAAATTTCTCTTTAAAAATCCCACTGTTGATACAGAGATCGTTTCCCAGGGACCTAAAGGTATTAAGGCTACTATAGTCAAAAACCCTACCCCTTCGGACAGGGATTCTAGGGCTTTAGACAGATTGGGTAAGAAGGTATATACCTCTGCAACTCTTTTCATCAGGGCTTTAAATTGCCAGATGTTCATCGTGCATACAGCTGCAGTCATAACAGATGGGTTCTCCTGCCATCAGGCGGGTCCTCGGTCGGCCGAATTCCAAAGTCTAGGTCTGGCGTCGGTTGTGGTCGCTTCTTCCCTGACGTCAGTGCGACAGGGGTATAAAGGAACCAGCCGACGCCATTTTCTTCAGTCTTTCTTGCCGTGTGGTGCCTGAAGCAGAAGCAGTTCGCAAGTGCCGGTCCGCCAGCTCCTGAAATTACGAAATTTGGAAACCGAAGTCTTCTTAAAAGCTAAGTACCCCGTTGGGGAAACTTTTCTTGCCTCAGACCGATGTCAGACAAAGTTAATAATTGTATTTCTTGTGGGAAGCAAATACCGCATAAGGATTTCCATTCCCTCTGTATACCTTGTTTAGGCCCAGACCACGACGTCTCGGTCTGTCGCTTTTGTGCTACATTCAACAAACGCACTATTAAGCGTCGGGCGGAGTTCGCCCAGCATTATTTTGGAAAAGCATTTAACTATACTATGTTATCGGATACTCCGACTCCGGTTTTGTCTAAAAAACGCAGAGACAAGGACCGACACACGAGGTCCGCGGCCTCTACCGACACCATGCCAAAGCCGACTACACGTGGTCCGGTTCTCAGCGAGGTCCCTACGCAGCCCCTGATTACCGACGACACTTCTTTGACTGTGTCTCCTGTGCCCGAGGTCGCAGGCTCCTCGGCCCACACCCCGACTACAGATACTGAAGCCACTCTTGGCGTTGAAACTCAGAATGTGGACAGGTCCACCTCCACTCAAGGTGTCTTCAGACCTTCCTCTTCTTTCTCCATCAAGGCTTTCACAAAGTCTAAAGCAACCATGCACCCTAAGAGACCAGCTACACAGGGCCCATCTCCAGGCCCCTTGCCTAAGAAACAGATGCTTAAAATAGCTGAGGATTTAATTACTCTAATCAGAGGCTCTCCGCCCCCACCGGACAAAAGGCCCAGAGTGGAGGAAGATTCCCCCTCCTCTGATCAGGGCTCCATTATTTCAGAGAACTCTGATGATGAGGAACATTCTTACTCCCCTTTTGAAGACTCTGATACGGAGGAGTCCATCCCTTCTGTATCCCCCCCCTGAGGATTACTCATTTGGGGAAACTTTGCATACCTTAAGGGAACACTTCCACTGGGAAGGCCGGGATTATTCAGATTCCAAGAAAAGGCTCAGGGAATTTCTCTTGTTACCTCAGCATAGACATCTGGCTATACCTCCTGTCTTGGACATCCTAGATGATGTTTACTCGGAGGCCTGCCTTAACCCGGACTCTCTACCTCCAGCTCCAGTTAAGCCTGACAGGTACTACAGGGTTCCTAATTCACACCAATTTCTTTACAAAAGCCATGCTGCTGACCCAGAAACCATCTCACAGGGCCCCAAGGGAGTTAAGGCCTCCATTGCCAAAAATCCATTGCCTTCCGAGAGAGATTCCAGATCCTTAGAAAGGTGGGGAAAAAAGGTATATACCTCTGTTACCTTATCCATGAGGGCCTTAAACTGTCAGTTTCATATGCTAAAATACCAACAATTTTTGTTATCACAATTGAAGAGTAAAATGTCACAACCTGAACAACCAGACTTGAAGGAGTTGCAGGATTTGATGCATAGTGCAGAACAAGTGGGTAAGCATACCTTACAATGTGGTTTTGATGCTCTAGAGGCCTCATGTAGAGCTGCTGTTACAGGATCAGTCATACGTAGGCATGCCTGGCTCAAGGAACAAGCCTTGCCTGATCATGTCAAAGCTAAATTACTAGACGCCCCTCTTCAAAAGG
Organism: Protopterus annectens; assembly: GCF_019279795.1. Classification (NCBI taxonomy): domain Eukaryota; kingdom Metazoa; phylum Chordata; order Ceratodontiformes; family Protopteridae; genus Protopterus; species Protopterus annectens. The sequence continues at coordinate 231,625,214 of NC_056746.1, forward strand.
ATGTACTATTTGGTGCTAATGCTGAGGAGGTATTAAGGAAAATGGAGGAAAAGGCTAAATCAATGCAAACTGTGAAAGAATTTCTACAGGTTCAACCCCCACGTTTTAGTAGAAATTGGCCTTCCAAAAACTGGTCCTTTCCTACCACAGACAGACCCCAAAGAGGCAGATACAGGCGCCCGAGGGGCAGAGGACAATCCCAAGGTTTGTATAGAGGCAGACAATGGCATACTCCTACACAAAGAGGTGGTGAGGACAACTCGCAATCTTTCAGAAAGCAAATTCAATGACTTTCCCCTTTACATGCCAACCAGGTTTCAAATGGCAGCCCCCTTAGGAGGAAAGCTGGCATTATTTTCAAAAAATTGGCATGTTGTCACAAAGGACAAATGGATCCTGGACATAATAATTAGAGGCTACAAATTCCATTTTCACACCCTTCCAAAAATGAGAGCAATGCCAATCCTGCCACACAGTAAAAGGGCAGAGGCACAAAAACAAATTACAGATCTCATAAACATGAAAGCTATTCAAGAGGTACCTACGCACGAACAAGGTCAAGGTTTTTATTCCAGGCTATTTCTGGTGCCAAGGAAGGGAAAGGATTGGAGACCTATTTTGGATCTATCCATCCTAAACACATTTCTACTCCTACAAAAGTTCAAGATGCTCACTCTACAGCAACTTCTTCCCATGCTGGGCAAGGAGTCTTGGCTGGTAACATTGGACCTCAAGGAGGCATACCTGCATGTCCCAATCAGACAAAATTACAGAAGTTACCTCAGATTTCTTGCAGGTTCAACCCATTATCAATTCTCTGCATTGCCCTTTGGCTTATCTACTGCACCCAGAGTATTCACAAAATGCCTGGCATCAGTAATTGCCTACAACAGACTTCAAGGGATACAAATATATCCCTATTTGGATGACTGCCTGATCCAAGCGGACAGCAAGCACATTCTTCTGAAACATCTGGCTTATGTAATAATGTTATTGAAATCTCTGGGATACACAGTCAACAAAAAGAAATAGAGTCTAATACCCTCTCGGAAGATAATTTTCCTGGGTGCCAATTTGAACACAAACACCCAGATGGCCTACCTCACGCCTGAGAAGCAGGGGCAACTAATACAATACTTCAGAACACTAGCAAATTGCACCAGGCTAACTGCAAGGAAAATCCTGCAGGCTCTGGGATTCATGGGATCTTGCATCTTACTAAGCCCATGTGCAAGCTGCATATGAGGAAACTACAATTGTACCTAAAAAACATATAGTCTCAACACAGCCACAGTTCGGAAACAATAATACCACTAATTCCATGTCTGCAAAAGGAATTTCTGTGGTGGGCTCAAGCATGTCAAACAAACACAGGTCTTCCATTCAGCAAGCCTCAAGCAAATCAAGTCATCACAGCAGACGCCTCGGACTACGCCTGGGGGGCGCACATGACAGATCGGTGCATTCAGGGCAAATGGTCCCAAAAAGAAAAGCACCTTCATATCAATCAAAAAGAAATGCTAGCAGTGATAAATGCTATGAAAGCTTTCAAGGACCTTCTACAACCAGGTCAATTATTGATAAGAACGGACAACACCACAGTCATGTGGTACATAAACAAACAGGGAGGAACACATTCTTACCCCCTATGCAGACTGGCCATGTCACTTTGGAACATGGCCATGGACTTACAAATGGAACTACAAGCACAGTACTTGCCAGGCAAGGAAAACACGCTGGCAGACAACCTAAGCAGGAATATGACAGATCCACACGAATGGAAATTGCATCCAAACGTTTTTACAGAAATAATCCAAGAATGGGGAAGGCCAGACATAGATCTCTTTGCCTCCCACAAGAATCATCAATTGACAAAGTTCTGCTCAAGGATTTTCCATCCAAAGGCCTGGAGAGTGGACGCTCTTTGTTTCAGTTGGACATCAATGACAGTTTATGCCTTCCCTCCTCTTCCTCTGCTGCCCAAAGTTCTATTAAAGACCAAAGCAGACAGACCAAAGATGATTCTCATTGCTCCGGACTGGCCAAGGCAACAGTGGTACCCACTGCTGAGGAGCCTGACGCATTCCCCACCATGGACCCTGCCTCTAATGCCTCTTCTTCTGACTCAGCACAGTTTCAAAACTCTTCACAGTCAGCTAAAAACACTCAATCTAGCTGCATGGAAGATTCCTTAGCATCTCAACAGGCCCTACTCTCCAAGGAGGTGCAGGGTGTCATTTTGGAGGCCAGAAGGCCATCAACTAGAAAAGCTTACTCCGCAAAATGGAAACGTTTTTGTGTCTGGAATGAGAAAAAGGGCCAGGATCCTGGAAAACTGAATTTACCTCAAATACTACAATATTTGGCTGAACTGCTAAGCAGTAGACTTTTTCTCCTCCATCAAAATACATGCCTCAGCCATTTCTGCAGAATACAACACTGATCCACCTTTATTCTCTCACCCTCTCTTAAGACAGTTCCTCAGAGGGGCTAAGAATTTAAGGCCTCCAAGGAAACAACCAATACCTGCTTGGGATCTTAATTTCATTCTGGAAAAATTGACCTTGCCTCCTTTTGAGCCAACTGCCTCATCAGATTTGCAATATTTGTCCTGGAAAACAGCTTTCCTTCTGGATATCACCTCAGCTTGTAGAGTTTCAGAACTACAGGCTCTCATGGCTGTCCAGCCTTTTATCATCTTCCATCAGGACAGAGTTTCCTTACGAACCAACCCGTCCTTTATGCCAAAAGTGGTATCCAGGGTAGCTTTAAATCAGGCCATACATTTACCTACTTTTTATCCTAATCCTCAAAACAAAGGGGAGAGATTACTACATTCCTTGGGCATCCACAGACAGCTGCATTATTATTTGGACAGAACAAAGCCTTTCAGAAAATCAAAACCGCTCTTTGTGGCCTATGCGGTAGGAGCTCAAGGGAAACCAATTTCCAAACAGACAATCTCAAAATGGATAGCCCACTGCATACGCTTTTGCTATTCCTTTCATGGCAAAACTGTTCCTACAGGCATTAGAACTCATTCCACCAGGGCCACAGCCACCTCTGCAGCCTTCCTCAGAGGAGTTCCTACCAAGGATATTTTGGAAGCAGCCACTTGGAGTTCTGTGCATACCTTCTCCAAGCACTACAACCTACCATTATACTCCAAATCTAGAGCAGGCTTTGCCACTGCAGTCTTGCAGGGCATTTTGGCTCCTCCTAGTTCCACCTAGTGCCTACCACCCCTTTCTTAGCTTTGGGATTCTACCCATCTGTTATGACTGTAGCTGTATGCACGATGAACATAGTACAGTTTTGTACCTACCATAAATGTAGATGTTCGAGTGCTAATACAGCTGCAGTCCAGGTTTCCCTCCCTCCTTCCCCTCTTGGGACAGGCATATAGGCTAACACATCCTCATACAACCTGATTGGGGTTTTCATTTATGATGTATTTGTTTGCAACTACTGTATTTTGATTATATAGCACTGCATTATCACACAATTTTATTATTGCCTTCCTTCTGGGGGCACCTGACATCTGGGGCAAGAAAAACTGAAGAAAATGGCATCGGCTGGTTCCTTTATACCCGTCGCACTGATGTCAGGGAAGAAGCGACGACAACCGACGCCGGACCTAGACTTTGGAAGTTGGCCGACCGAGGACCCGCCTGACGGCAGGAGAACCCATCTGTTATGACTGCAGCTGTATTAGCACTGGAACATCTACATTTATGGTAGGTACAAAACTGTACTTTTCCTATGTTGAAGTACCTGCAGCATATTATGGAACTAATTAAACAAAAAAAATGTTGATTCTTGATTGTGCAGAAAATGAAGATTTACAAGAGTTGATGCATTCTGCAAACCAAGTTGGTAAACATACTTTGCAGTTTGGTTTTGATACCTTAGAAGCATCTTGCAGGGCTGCTGAAACTGGGTCTGTTCTGAGAAGACATGCTTGGCTGAAGGAACAAATCTTGCCAGACCATGTCAAAGCAAAATTACTAGATGCACCATTAAACCAAGAATGTTTGTTTGGCACAAAAGCAGAAGTTGTTCTTAAAAATATGGAGAAAAAAGCTAAATCTATGCAAACTGTTAAAGATTTCTTACAGGTACAGCCACCTAGATTTAGTAGGCATTGGCCTTCAAAAAACTGGTCCTTTCCCGTCCCTCCCAGACCTTCTCAGTCCAAACCCAGGGGCAACAGACCACAACGACTACAGTCTCAGGGTATGCACAGATCTAAACAATGGAGTGCTCCCACCTCAAAAACAGAAAGTGGTAAGCGATCCCCTTATGGAAAAAGTTCACAATGACTTGTCCTTCATCATTTCCAGCCAGGGCCAAGTACTTCCACCCCTAGGAGGAAAACTTGACCCTGCATGCAAAAAACTGGGAGTGTATTACCCAGGACCAATGGGTCTTAAACATTGTATCCCAGGGGTACAGATTCTACTTCCACTCACTGCCAACCCCAAGCGGATTACCAGAAGTTCTTCCAAACCAGTGGGCAGAGGCCCAAAAGCAAGTGCTTTCTTTTCTCAGTATCAGGGCTATTCAACCTGTCCGCTCAGAGCAAAGGGGACAGGGTTTCTACTCCACACTGTTCCTGGTGCCCAGAAAAGAGAACTCCTGGCACCCTATCCTGGATCTGTCAATTCTCAACACCTTTCTGGTGGTTCCAAAATTCAAAATGCTTACACTCCAGCAGCTGCTTCCTATGCTAGCCAAGGACGCCTGGCTGGTCACCCTAGACTTAAAAGAAGCTTATTTGCACATCCCCATAAGGGAATCTTGCAGAAAATCTCGATGTTTCAGGGCAGGCTCTATGCACTATCAGTTCTCTGCACTTCCCTTTGGCTTATCTATTGCACCCAGGGTATTCACAAAGTGCCTGGCTCCAGCCATTGAATACTGCAGGCAGAGAAATATTCAAATTTACCCATACTTGGACGATTGCCTGATTCAGGCAGACAGTCTGGAATTGCTACTTCAGCACATGACATTTGTAGAGAGACTCCTAACTTCTCTGGGGTATACCATCAGTGAAAAGAAATCACAGCTGGTACCCAGCCAAAAGATTGTATTCCTGGGAGCAAGCTTGAACATAACTTCCCAGATGGCATTCCTCACTCCAGAAAAGCAGGTTTATTTGACAAATTACTTCAAACTACTGGCCACCCAAACCCAGCTATCTGCAAGAAAAATACTGCAAGCTCTAGGGTTCATGGCCTCATGCATTATACTAATTCCATATGCAAGACTGCATATGAGGAAACTTCAGTGGTGCTTAAAAGGTCTCTGGTGTCAGCATTATCAGGACCTGGAAACAGTGATTCCTATCATTCCTTGCGTAAGGACAGAGTTCCTTTGGTGGGCAGAGGCTTGCAACCACAACAAGGGACTCCCTTTCACTCAACCCCCCCCCCCCCCCCGCCCAAACCCTGACAACAGACACATCAGACTGTGCATGGGGGGCTCACATGACAGGCAAATGCATTCAAGGCAAATGGAGCCCAGGACAAATTCACCTGCATATCAATCAAAAAGAAATGTTAGCTGTACAGAATGCACTGACAGCCTTCAAATACCTTATCCTTCCAGGACAACTCTTGATAAAGGTAGATAACACCACGGTTATGTGGTACATAAACAAGCAGGAGGGAACTCCTTTCTATCCACTCTGCAGGTTAGCCATGGCTCTGTGGAACACATCCCTGAGCAATCAAGTGCACCTGCAAGGTCAATTCCTGCAAAGCAAACAAAATTCACTGGCATATGACTTGAGCAGAAATCTTAAGGACCCACACAAGTGGGAAACTAAAACCCAACTCATTCAAAGTTCTAATCCACAGGTGGGGGACACCAGAGATGGACCTCTTTGCTTCCCCCCAAAACCATCAATTGAGCAAATTTTGCACCAGAACTCCCCATAGCCAAGCATGGAAAGTGGATTCCCTATCCTTTACATGGGAAAACCTCTCAGTCTATGCCTTTCCCCCTCTGCCCCTCCTCTCAAACGTACTACTCAAGGTCAAACAGGACAGACCAAGGACAATCCTTATTGCACCAGACTGGCTTCGCCAGCACTGGTACCCTCTCCTACGCAGTCTGACAGCAATGCCACACTGGCACCTACATCAGACCCCCCCCCCTCTGCTGTCTCAGCAGGAGGGACAGATTTTGCATCCTCAGCTGCACTCCCTGAACCTGGCAAGCCTGGCTTATTTCCTGAATACATCACTAGCAACCCTCAGCAAACAGGTGCTGGATGTCATCCTTGAAGCCAGGAGGCCTAGTACTAGGAAATCCTTTTCAGAAAAGTGGAAAATATACTGTTCTTGGAGCCAGTCTCAGGGAAAGCACACTGCCATGCCCACCTTACCTCAAATCCTAGATTATCTAGCAGAGCTGCTCCACAAAGGCCTATCCTTCTCATCAGTTAAGATTCATGCTTCTGCCATCTCAACCCATTACAATACTGAGCCACTCCTCTTCACTCGCCCTCTGATCAAACAGTTCCTGTGAGGATCTAACAATTTGAGACCCTCAAGGAGAATTCCCACTCCTGCCTGGGACCTTAACTTTGTACTAGAGAAACTCACGCTTCACCCTGTTGAGCTTGCTGCTACAGCAGAGTTAAAATTCCTGTTTTGGAAAACAGCCTTACTTCTAGCCATCACTTCAACAAGAAGAGTGTCTGAGTTACAGGCCCTTATGACAGTGGAACCCTTCATTATCTTCCATGCAGACAGGGATTCCCGCAGGACTAACCCATCTTTTATGCCCAAGGTGGTATCCAGTGTGGCTTTAAACCAATCCATCCATTTACCAACCTTTTTTCCTAATCCTCAGAATAAAGAGACAAAGATCCTGGACTCCTTGGACGTGCACAGAGCTCAGGTTCTCCTTAACACAGGACTAAACCTTTCAGAAAATCTGACCAGCTGCTAGTCAGCTTTGCTACAGGGGCAGAGGGCAGGTCCATTTCAAAGCAAACCATTGCCAAATGGATAGCACACTCATCCATTTCTGCTACAAACACCATGGAAAACCTACCCCACAGGGGATCAGAACCCATT